>NC_047122.1:31819775-31909775 GCF_902500255.1 Thalassophryne amazonica | reverse complement strand
GTTAAATAAAGGTTAAATAAAATAAAATAATAAATTTGTCTAATTGAAATTTATCTGTGGGGACAGCATCTAACAAATTCAAATACTTTATTTTCCAGAGTACAAACTGCACCTGTTTTTTTGCTGTATTATCAGATTCTTAAATTTGTGGATTGGCCTAGTGTACCTTTTATTATTAGTTTATTTTGTTTAGTGCTTTGATTCCTGGGAAAGTCATGTATAAATAGTCCATCATAATTATTATTAATAATATTTATTTTTTATTTATTTATTTATTTGGTATACAAGTCACACCGGATTATAAATTGCAGGACTTGCCAAACTAGCAAAAAAAAAAAAAAAATCAAACAAACCTAGATTTATACTCCGGAAAATACAGTAGCTGTAATTCATATATCTGGAGTCAAATGGCTTATGGTTTCAAGACAGATAAAACACTTCTCTAATTAAAAAAAAATATATTATCTTACTCCTCTTCCACTTCTGTGTATCATATTTACCAGAGTATAATCATACCTTTTTTCTGTATTTTGAGCTCTTTAATTTTGTTTTTGTTTTTTTGTGCATTGTTGTAGTGTACTTTTTGTATTGGAGATTATTATTATTATTATTATTATTATTATTGGAGATTATTTTATTTAATGCATTGTGTCCTTGGAAAGACAGATATAAATGGTTGCTGTTATTATTATTATTAAAAATAAAGATATAATTTTTCAGTATATAAGTCACATTGGAGTTGTTCATCGTGGTGAGGAAAATTGTTTCCTGATCGATTCCTAGACGGGATGGTGGACTCGGAGATGACTAAACAGGCCTCCCAAACAAGTTAAAAAAAAAAAAAAAGATTAAATAAAACCCTCTGCAACTTGTTCTCCAGAAAACAGTCTTAAATATGTGATTATTTGCATGCCGGATGCAAAAATCCAAGTAACTTCTGGGAAAAGGACCTTGAACAAACCTTAGAAGCAACAAGGTTGAGGTTGGATGTGGTGCACCGGCCAGGAAAGGAGCTTGATGGAAGCTTAAAAAAATGGCTTGAACGGGTGACATAAGGGAAAAAGGGAGCTTAAGATGGGGACAAGAGGAGACAAACAGTTATAGGGACATTTGGAGCGAGGGAGAAGCGGCCGTGCAGCCTAATGGCCTAGTTTCCCTCACTTTGGAGGATTCTCCGAGAAAGGGAAGAGAACCAAGCATTGTACAATGAATGTAAATGAGCGAGTGAGAGGAAAACAGCAGAGAGGAAGGAAAGGACGTGGGTATTTGGAAGACACAAATATAGACACCCTGATGAACCTAACGGACAGACTGAGGGTTTGTGGGTTTGGGCAGAAGGACGCCTCTGAGATTTCCCAAAGTTCTGGGGTTGCGTTAAAGTCCAGCTGCACAGATGGAGAACGGAGAGATGAAAGCGAAAAGATGATGTATAACGGCAAAAACGCTTTACTTCACTATTTGTCTTAAACGGTCCCCGAGTGCGTGAGGGCTGGCGTTGGAAGCGCGGGTCATTATTCATGACCCTCCTTCAAAGAGCTCAAGATTGTTGAAAGAAAAAAGAGAACAGGGAGCAATTGGACCTTAAAACCTCTTCAGGCGCAAAGTGGCATACTAATCAGACAAAATGGGACGGAAGAAATAAAAGAGAGGTGGAAATATGCTTTCATGCATAATTTAAGCATCAAGTGCACATTTTTATGTGTGTGTAAATGTGTAGTTGTCAAAGTTTTTTTGTTTGTTTTTGGTTTGCAGAGGTGAAAATCTGTTTTCAGCACTTGCATAAAGGAATCAAGTCACGCTGAAATCACCACTTTTTTCCCCCTATGCACACACACAGTTGTGCATGTGCAATTTGAGATTTTCTTGACGAGCTGTGCGTAAGCTGCGTTAGAAGCCGCTGTAATTAGAGGCCGTGAAATTGTACCTCTGAAGATGCTGCGGTCTGTGTGTGCACGTGCGGTTTGTCTCTATCGCCTGTGTTTGGAATACTTGAAAAAGTTAGACTCTGGCTCACGCCACTCGATTCCGTGCAGCGTCAGATGTTCTTGTAAACTAGCAGAGCACTCAAAGCTCATACTTCAATCCAGGCATTGAAAACATTGTTGAGTGTTTGAAGACTGATACAGAATGTTGAAGAACTTGATGTCTGAATGTGTGTTTCACTGTTGAAGATCGGGAGCTTCATCTGCATCTACAGAATTTCACATTTGATTGTTTGTCATAAGATACAATATTGATAAGTCTCATCAAGTGTGGTGATTTGATATACAAATAATGAATTTTCGCCTCGTTGAATGGAACATTTCATCTTTCACCTCATGAAATATTCGTTCCATTGAAAGAATAAACATTCATTATTTGTTTTATATAACACCTATTAATTTATAAACAAGAGAAAAGGGACTTGGACTTGGGTGTGCGTCACTGGTCTTTTGACGTCAAGAGATTCCAAACAGTCAGATACAAATTTTAAATAGCAGTCTGATTCAAAATTGTTCTCAGTCAACTTGCAAAAACAGTCAGTTAGTTCAAAAACAATCCTGACGATGTAGTCTGTAGCTGATGCCATGCACTGACTTCTTCATGAATTCGACTGCCATCTGCTTTTGTCAGTCCAGTGAAAATTTGCGACAGAAATGTGTTGAGCTCTTCATCCAACAACGGTTCCACTTCACCGCGAGACGTCCCAACAAATACTGCGAATGCCTAAAGATGGCTAACGGTGTTCTGGATTAGTTTTTTTGTGTTAGAAGAATGAGCAGCGTCAATTAGCTCCTCCCTTATTTATTTTTAAGCTCAGTGCCATCGCCGCTATTGTGCACGTGGTGGTCGCAGCGTGCAATGGTACAAATCATATGTAACCAAATTTGCACAGGAAATGGAACCAAAATTGCATGGTAAATGGAGCAAAATGGAAAATGGGACAAATGATCAGTCAGTTGTCTACAGTCTCTGACCCCACTGTATCACTGTGCCTTGAGATTCATCACTAGTTGTCACCATCTCACACACCACTGTGAGTTGTATGCCAAAGCTGGCATGCCCTCTTTGATTGTAAAGCGATATACACATTGGATGACTCTTGATTATAAGACTCTTATTAGACTGGTTCCGACCTATTTATTCAGTTTACTTCAGAGATCTGAAAGCCATTACGTTCTGCGTTTGAACGACACGTTAAGTTCCCGTGCACCTCATGTCCGCACTGAAACATGAAAGAAAGCATTCAGTTTTTCTGCTCCCTCTGATTGTAATGCACTCCAGTCTGAACTGAAACATTCTTGGTTATCTTCTTTGAATGCCTCCGCTCTCTTTTAAAAGATTGAGAACGGAATTCTTTTGCACAATGCCTGCGTCCTTAAATTCTAATGTTTTCCCCACGCATTGTTACAAGATTACTGTATTTTATTTATTATTATTGTTCTCTTGATGATGTTACCTGTCTATTATGATGTGTGCTGCTGCCTTTCTTGGCCAGGTCACCCTTGTAAAAGAGGCCTCGATCTCAATGGGCTTTTATCTGGTTAAATAAAGGTTATTATTATATTGTGTGACATAGAAACCACCAAGCAAATGACAAGGAACTATTCAGATGTTATATAATATAGGTAATAATAATAATAATAATATAATAATAATATAGGTCTTATATAATTAGGGAGTAACCCTGTTGTGTCTGATGATTTGCGAGCGTTCACGCTGGTTATACGGTCACAAATTGAGCTGTACCAACGATACCTTAGTGGAGCCAGTAAAAAGGATATTTGCCATTTTTCCCATTGGAATCCAATTCCATCATTTGCACGATTTATTTTTCTGTAGGTAATTCGGTAATTCGAGGCTTACCGTGAGGCAGCGACAGTGGTCCGGGCGCAGAGTAATCCATCAAATGTGAAAATCCGTCAAATGTGAAATGGTAATTGTGTATCAGAATCCACTATCAATACTTTTGTATGGTAGCTTAAATTCACCCATTTCAGTGCCGGCGTTTTCGGCATGCAACTTTCTGTCACTCTCAGCTAACAGCTAGCATACATGCGACCGGTTTTCTGTCGAATTGTGCATCTCATCGCATAAATCAATAGTTCCGCATCCCGACAAGGACAGGAATGATATTCGACAAGAATGACATCTCGTCAGAATACCGGTCAGGGTGCGGAGTAATACATCCAATTCAAATCATCGAATATTTTGCCTACAATTCCCCCCTATATTGTATGGCCTGAAATCTCACATGATTTATGAAAAAAATGTAATTGGATTAGAATATGATGTATTTGTGTGTATAAGTGGTTCATTTCCTTGTGTTACAGAAATTTAAATTAAGCTCACAAACCTGAATTAAAAGTATCCCATCTTGCTCCAATAAAGAAATGAACCAGAGTGTGGGCAGTTCTATGGTAATGGAATTACAATGCCATTAAAAAGTTTCTCCAATTGTAATTCCATTACCGTAGAATTACCCATTCGCTGCAACGGTTGAAAAATTACCCACCTTTGTATTTAAAGAATATGTAATGCCATGTTCCTAAATGCAGACCCTAATCCACATTCAAACCTAATTCTAAACAGTTCCTTGTTTTGACAAGAAGATGGATTGTGTAGGTCAGGACCATTAGCCCAGCTGCCTCTCAGTGAGGTCTCAGTTTCCCTTCCAAAATGGTTCTTTCTGTGTGGAGTTTGCAGGCTTCTGGATCATCTCATAACTCGTAAAGTTTAAGTTATCAGATAGTCCAGATCTGAATCCCGATTAACACCAAAATTCAGTGGGTTCTTACTCCTGACAAGATTGATTTCCTCAGGTTTTACTGAGACAGAATTACAATCAGAGCAATTTTATAATTTTAAGCTAAAATATGGCCAGATAGTTTACTATAGAATTTGCCCTGAGGTGGACTTAAATTTTGGAGAAAGTAATGAACCTGAACAAGCAAAAAAAAAAAACAAAAAAAAAAACATCAAACTGATTAACATCAAACTTAAATTCATTCAGCTACTTGTGTTTGATTCCTCCAAGTTTTCTGGAGGTCTGTTTAGGCTTGTTTCCAGAGTTGCCTCAATGCCATTTTACCTTTACAACTGGTGGACAGACAGACCTTTGGACCATTGGATTTGGTTTGGATCTGAACGTCTCAATCCAGCTTCATAAGATTTTGTTTTAGCCACAGCTATGAGACTGATCTCAAATCCAAAAAGCATGTTTGTGAGGTCACACGGTCACTTTATCTCCACTTAGAAACTTAGGAATGATGTGTTTGGCTGAAACAGGAACTTTGCTCTCACTAAGCGCCGTCTGCCGCCGTTCCCAAAAACACTGCCCCAGTTTTCATTCCACAGTCTTGAGAAAGTGAGATGTTATGTTCTCGGTCCACACACTAGCCAATCACGACATGGTATTTCCTTATTCAACATTTGTGGTCATTCCTTCGGCCCTTCATTGTTTCTCTCAACAACCGGTCATTGTTCCAGGCTGGAGTCACACTTATCGCCTCCGCACAATACAAACACCACTGATAATAGTACTGTGGACAAGAAGACAGGAAGGGCGATGGCAGTCTGTCCTCATTGACCTTTTCTTCACCCAAATCATTGACCTCTGGCTGATCTTGTCAGGACACTTCCCAAATCCACTTTGGGTCCAAATCATGTTGAAAATCAAACCCTTGACTTTTGCTGAAGTGAATTATTTCAGGGTTATCCTTCATTGACATACAAAGTTAAGTCAAAAGCAGCAAAAGGACCTGGGAGTAGCAGGTCAACAAATAAGCAGACAGTTATGACCTTGATCCCAATCACTGACCTTTGGCATATTTGACCTTGCTGGGCAGTTCAGTAACCCACTTCCATGTGTGCGCCAGTTTTGGTGCAAATTGTCACGGAAAAATGTTTTTGTACTTTGACTCCAGTGATCCCCATCTTTGCAAAAACAAAGCCTTATAAGAGCAATTTTTGGGGTGACCATCATTCACATATCAGGTTTGAGGGAATTTAGCCAAATGGCCGAGGAAGTGTAGGACAATGATTGACATTTGGCAAATTTGACTTCACCTAGACAATTACAGAAACCACTTACAGATGTTTTTCTACATTTGGTGTAAATCAGTGGAAAAAAGTGACCTTTGACCCCAATGATTGACCTTTGTCATATTTGATCTTGCTTTGGCATTGGCAAAACCCAATGGATGTATGTAAATTAAGATGGAAAACTTAAATTTTGACCATTGACCCCAATGACCTTGAACTCAGTGGTTGACCTTTGGCAAATTACAAATCACCTGTGCAATTCCAGAACCCACCTCTGTGTTTGGCACATCTGGTGCTAATCGGGTTGAAGAAACCAGTATTTGACCTTAGATTTTAATGATCTTGGCCTTTCCTGAAGCAATCTCTTCAAGGGCATTCCACTTATCAAAAGGGCCTGGGAGGACAGATTCTAGTTCACACTGACATGAGTGCACTCAGTTTTCAGTTTATAATCACTATTTCTGTGCACGTGTTGCCGTCATAACTCATGTCCAATGACTATTTATTTATTTAATAAGTAATCCTCTTGGATTTGACTACAAATGGTCTTGCTAAGTTCCTGTATGCATAATGTATCAACGCATGCCTGCGTCTCTGTGATCTTATGCAACAGCCCGGCTGAGTGTGTAGTTTCATACACAAGGGTCTCGCATACCATTGTGTGCACACATGCGTGCACGTGGCGCTGACAAATGGTCGCCGTTCCACTTGCATCTACACGGTGATGAGGTTGGACGACACACCAAGAAACACAGGAAGGAAGAGATTCATACGGCTGGTCAAAGTGCACTTCTAATCCTGTCTGTGCACAGGAAGCTATGTGGAAATGCCAACGTGCACGGGCCCAGCAGCCTCAAAGTTCTACACGTGCTCAGTTGCACTCCTGATTTAAGTTGGACGTTTTGGAGGATGAGCTCAAACAAAATGCGTCTCTTACTGCTAAAAGCATGAAAAGTCTGTTTCTGAAATAAAGCACGTGGTCGTTTCATCAGGGTCACATGACTCGAAGCAGGAAGTTCCTTTTCATTTTCATGGAAAACCTACAGTTAATCAGATTAAGTAAAAAATTGCACTCTGCCGAATGATTAAAACTCAAAATCTATTTTGTAGACTCAGTGGGTTCTGATATCAGAGCAGTGGGTGAACTTTGTAATTATTTTTGCCGTTTCCATGGCGACTGTTCCATTTTTTTGACAAGGCATTGCAAATGCCTTGTGTACCAACATAATTTGACACCTGAAGTGAGACAGCGTGCACTGACCGCTGAACTAATGAGCAAAATATGACTCCGTTAATTAAACAAGCAGCGCTGGCAACAAATCAGAGCTTTCAAAATCAAAGAGCTTGACAAACAAGCTCAGTTCAAAATGTATTTAACTTTTTTTTAGAGCTACAGTGAAGTCAGTGTGCAACATAGTCAGTCAGTCAGTCAACATTTACTTCTGAGCAAGATTACGTCAGTCACCAAATCTCATGAACGCAAGAAGCTCATTGGTTTTGGGACCACAGGGTCAAAGAGCAAGGTCAGGAAAGCATACTTTGTAAAAAATTGTTTGCATGCAACAACTTTAACTGCCCAATTGTCACAAAACATGGGATGTGCATAAGGCTCCATTAAAAAAAAACAAAACAAAAAAACATTAGTTTATCATCCTTGACATCAGAAAAAAGTGGTGAGGGCAAACAGATTTTTATTATTTTTTTTTTTTCTTAGAAACAGGTACATACATCCTTTCAAACCTGAAAAGCGACACATACAGCACCTGCATACCAAGTGAGGAACTGAAAATAATCAGATATTTTAAAAATAAATCTTGTTTCCATGTTGAATACAGTCAGTGCACAGCACAGTAGTCGCGTGATAAATGTGTATACTGTGTGTGAGCGACACACAGCAACTGATTGTCATTGTCGATGACCATCTTTGGCTAAAGCACATTCGCCACCTAGCGAATGTGCCGGTTTTTGTACCAGCTGTCGTGCCGTCAATGAAATTTGCCAAATAACAAATAAAAAAAAACAATTGATGCAGGCTGAATTTAGCATGCAGGCGGGGATGATAAACTTATGTTTTTTTTTTCATGGTGCTTTTCTTATGTTGACCCCAAGATGCTGGTTGGCCTTGGAGCTAAAAGGGCAAAGGTCAAGGTCACTGGGGTGCACTTTGCAAAAATATTGTAAGCACAATAATGTTGTTTTCCAAATTGCCAGCCACCGAATTTCATAGTTTGTTAGGTATATTTAGGTTTTTCTTTGGATGTGTGTGTTTGTGTGTGTGTGGGGGGGTGCAAAGGTCAGAATCACTGAACTGTACCCTGTAAAAGACTTCTGCAGTCGAGCGTCACTTGTCAGTGCTAAGAGACTATGTGCTTGTTTATTGTTGATCACTGCATACTTTTTATTTTATTTTGTAATCATTGCACACTTTTTCGCAGTGCTTGTGTGCTCTGTACCCGTTTGGATGTCTGATGTAGGGTAAAGTTGCACTGCACTTTCTGGAGGCTACAGGCAAATAACCGAGCCAGTGGCACAGCTGCAGCCGGGGCGGCACAGTGTCTATCATGCAGCATTTTTCCCCATCAGCACCTCCTCTTTTCTTTGCGTCCTTCTCCTGAAAGCGGCGGCTGCACTCGCTGAGGTGCCTGTCAGCTTCCCGGAGGAGAGCCGTTTGGCCCCGGGACCATCTCACTGGTGTGAATGTCCTCTTAATGGACACCCATTTAGCGCTCTAATCGGGCGTTTTATCAGACCACAGCGATCATAGCGGGAACAGCCTCTGGCGGCCTTGCTCGCTGTTGTCCAGGCCAACTGGAGCAGAAGGGCTTTGACAGTGACAATACAGTTGGGAGAGAGAAAGCGAGAGAAGGACTGAGAGACATTTCTTATGCACTTGAGGAACCCAACACCGACTCAGTGGGATTAGTCCAACTTGTTTACTCCTAAAGCGGCGTCCTGTGAGCGTTTATATCGGTGAGGAGGATAAAGGATTAATTCCCATTAAACCATTTTCTTAAGGTTTGAGGTGTTCAGCTTCATCACGGGACAAAATATAATGAATTTACAGGAGAAATGGGAACTACATTTGTTTATTGCTGATTGACTGTTTTTTTTTTGTTTTTTTTTTACCACTCAACCTTAGTGCAGCGGATAAGAGATTATTTAGAGGGGAATCCTGCAAATGGTGATAAAAGCATCAAATTCGACAGAAATACTCATCAGACAATCCTCTTTTGAAAAAAAAAAACGATTGGCCACTTGATTTTTCAATCGGTGGTTAGGTAGGGGTCAATTGAAGAATTACACAGAGGTCAAAATTAAAAGATGCTCCAATCATATTGAAAAATATTCCACATTATTTGCCTGATCATAAAGATTCCAAAAAGGTATAGTTTGGACTATCTGTGACTGAATTCTATGGAGTTACGGGATAAAAACGGCAAAAATGGTGACAAAGGTCAGTGTCATTTTGTACAGGGGTGAAATTTTGGCAAAAAGTGATGCAAATTACTAGTTGAGTTAACACGGTTTTAAAAAGGAATAGTTTGGACCATGTATCATCCTTACTTATCACATTACGGGGTAACATATGTATGTCACATGTCACAGAATCCAGTAAACCTTGTTTGACCTTTACTTTGGAGACCAAGCATTCAGCACTGTCGACACAATTCCATTTATTAATCCTATTAGCTCAACCAATAATTTGCATTGTTTTTACCAAAATTGGAGCAACTTTAACTTTTGACCCCTGTACAAAATGACACTGACCTTTGTCACCATTCTTGCTGTTTTTATCCTGTAACTCCATAGAATTCAGTCACAGATAGTCCAAACTATACCTTTTTGGAATCTTTATGATCAGGCAAATAATGTGGAATGTTGTTCAATATGATTGGAGCATCTTTTAATTTTAAACTCTGTGTAATTCTTCAATTGACCGCTACCTGACCACCGACTGAAAAGTCAAGTGGCCAATCGTTTTTGTCAAAAGAGGAGTGTATAATGCCGCATTCACACCAGGCGCAATCAGACGCTACAAATTTGTGGGGGGTCGCGTGGCGACAGACGCGCCACCATTGCCTGGCGTGTCGCTCTGCTTTTGCTGCGAAAATTCGCCCCGGTGCGTCATCAAATAGGAGGAGCTTCCATTCCACTTGCCGGCTCCGGTTGTCAGTCAAGTTAACATGACGGACCTTGATCACACGGAGTGAGTTGTTGTGGAAAGCTGACAAACGTCATGAGACATTCCCAATTCGGGGAGTATCATTATTTGCTGCAGGAGCTGCGTCTGGATGACGGCTGCTTTCAGTGGTCCTTCCGCCTCTGCGGGACCCAGTTTGAGGACCAACTGTCCCGTTCATGCGCGCACATGTAAACAATTAAAAAAAAAAGAAAATCTGCTGCCTGCTGTGGGGCTGCTCCTCGCTCTTCCCCCAAAAACTCTGTCATAATTGTGTTTAGAAACCAGTCACCATTTGTTGTATTATACATCTGTGTAGTTAATAAGTAAAATCATTTCCACGGACGATTCGCTCACGCGCGCATGTAAAAAGAAAAAAAAAAGAAACTCCGCTGCTTGCTGCGGTGCTGCTGCTCGCTCTTTCCCAAAAAACTCTGTCGTCATTGTGTTTAGAAACCAGTCACCATTTGTTGTATTATACATCTGTGTAGTTAATAAGTAAAATAATCTCCATGGACGATTCGCTCACACGCGCACGTAAATTAAAAGAAAAAGAAACTCTGTTCACACTGCTGCTCGCTCCAAAAAGTCTGTCATAATCGTGAAATAAAGGACAAAAGAGACATAAGTCCTGCTCACAGGCTGCTACCAGAGACAGGACATGTTCACATCTTCAGTCAAACTCCAGACATCTCCACGTCACTACATATTCAGTCCCTGATTGGTCATCGCGGTGTGATGAGACGAAAAAGTTCAGATTTTTCAACTTGGGGAGGAGGGCAACGCGACGCGATGCGGCGCAATATCACGCCACAATAGCGCCAATCGCTCAAAATCGCTTCATTCGCGTCCATCGCGTCACGCTGCGTGACTTGGCGCCAAAACGCGTCGTTCCATAGGGATTACATGGCAACCTGTCGCTGCTGTCGCTCGCGTCGCGCCCGGTGTGAACGCAGCATAAGGAGTATTTCTGCCAAATTTGATACTTTTATCACCATTTGCATGATTGTTTCACTTATCTGCTGCACTATTACTTACACAACGCAAGAGTGATGTGCAGAGAAGAGTTGAGAAGTTCACATTTTTGATGTGGCAGCCAAATCACTACTAAAAGACGCCTTGGCATTCTCACACTTCTCACACACGTACTTTTTCTGAGCACTCTTAAATTGCCTCGAGTGTCTGGTGTAAAATTAGGTCAGAAATTATTGTGTAGTGTAAAATTGCAATATGAAAAGATTTTTGAATAATGGCTTCTTTTTTCCCTCCAACTTTGATGTTAAATGAAGCACTCTGATTGGCTGGTTATGACTGTACAGTGATATTAGCCACTGGAGGCTTCAAAGGACTCATTAATGTGTTCTGCGCTATCAGCATTAAAATGACGTGTGTACCTGGTTTTTAAGCACCACACATGGGTATTAGGGTCAAAGAATAATTTGTGATGTTTCATGATTTTGCTCAGTCTTTTTGTTGGCATTTTTTACATAAATGTATGGTGGCCAAGAGAGGCCAAAACAGAAACACAAAAAATACCTGCATCAATTCAACAAGTAGTTGCTTCAAATTTTTTTTATTTTTATTTTATGCAAATTGAGAAAATGCTTGCAAACACAGAACACGAAAAGTATAACCTGCAGCACATGTAACAATTAAATTTGACAACGTGTTTGCAGAACACATCTGAAACCACAGATACGTTGCAAAGCGCTACAACAAAATAGAAGTACTACCAACACAAAGGTTTTCTGCAGAGAGGACTTTTACTCACTCCTACTATTCATTGCATTGCAAATAAAATAGTAAAATGTGAAAATATAGTTATCTTAAGTACTCTTACTCATCTCTGGCGACCATGTAGAGATAAAGAAAAGAGCATCACAATACACTGAATGGTCATTCAGTTAGTACTTCAGGCACAAACCTCTTTTTGTGTTGCGAGTGCTTCCCTTTTGTTGTGGCTGTTTGCGGCGCTTCTGTGCATTTGTGTGTCTTATATGAATTTGCGGCAAACGTTCTCAAAGTAAATTGCTGCATGTGCTGCAGGTTATTTGTTCATGTTCTTGGGCGGTTTTTCAATTTGTAAGGATTTTTTTAACCTACGTGTTGAATTGAATGCATTTTTAAATTTTGACCTCTGTGTAACCTTTCATTGACCCCTACCTGGCTACAGCTGCCACCCTGGGATGGTGATCATCCATTTTTGTGTGGGCCATGGTACACTGAGGCTGGATTCTAATGCCGCGTTCACACCAGCACGATCAGACGCTACAAATTCACGTCGGTCGCCAGGCGATGGACGCGCCTCCTTCGCCCGGTGTGAACGCGGCATAAGTGTTGTTTGTCTCTTTAAGTGGTACTGCCTGCTTGGCCCATGGACTAAATAATATATATGGAATGCTAATTCGTCACACGAGTGAAACTTTCCCTAATTAGCCTGAGTGCAGTCGCCTACGTGGCACACGAGGCAGCAGTGCGGGTGGATTGTGCAGACTTTTCTGTCCGCTCTCTTCTCACTTTGTTCTGCAGTTATTAACATACAGTTCTCTTAACAAGAACAAATCACGCTGGATGCCAAAAGAAGCTTTTGAGAACAAAATGTGCTTCTTTATAGTACATATCGGCAGGTACAACCTCAATTACTTTGACTGTATTTTGACTCATGCTGTTTGTCTGATCTCAGCAGCAAAACTTTCTCTCTACTTTCTTTTCTCAGTGAGTCTTCTTGTACATTTTATTCCACAGATTGACTTCCTTGTGTTTAAGTAGAGTTCACAGTCGGCTGATGACACAGGGTTCACGATTAAATATAGTAGAGATCAGAAGATTAAGATACTCGATCATATGCAACTGAATGAAAGAAAATGCTAACCACAGTTAGCAAATACAGTTCTCATTAGTGGTAATGCAGCATGTTGTTCATGGTAACCGCGGTTAGTATCAACTGCAGTATGCGGTCGTGTTAACCATGGTAACTGTTAAAGTAAAATGTGATTGCTTTCAAATGTGTCTGAGGCCATTGTAGTCAAGGTAACTGCTAGCATAAAGTGCCGCTATTGTCAACTACATGCAGTGTGTGTGGTCATGCTCGCCATATGGTAACTGTTAGTATAAACCTTGTTTTGTGACAACTGTGAGTATGTGGTTACGCTAACCATGGTCCTAAAGTCCCTAAAGAAGGCCAGTCAGCTAGTTAGCTTGCAGGCTAATAGTATGCAGCAACAGCAGTGCTTCAAAAAAACTTTTCCAAACAGCAGCAAGACCTTTCCGTTCTCGAATGTTACTCGGGATTTGAAAGTTTCTCCATGGCACATCCCTGTTCAGCTTCTGGCCTGGCAGCAGGGAAGTGCTAAAGCTCCATCCAGCATCCAACCTGATGGACCGTTGGACCAGTGGCCCTTCAGACCAATGCACCTTTGGAATATTGAATAGTCACCAACCATAGCAGCTGTTAGCATGAACCATGGTTAGTGCAAACTGCATGTATGTGGCCATGCTAAATGCTACTATGCGGTCATGCAAACCATGGTAACTAGTCATATCAACTGTATACAGTACGTGGCATGGTAGTCAAGGTAACTGTTGACATAAACTGTGGTCATGTCACCTGCATACCATATAGGGTTATGCTAACCATGGTAACTGTTATACCCCCGTCACACATATCCAGAGTTACACAGAATGGCATCAGAATGATGAATGGGTGCACATCCGAAAAGTGTTGGATTTCAGTTCCAAAACATTCTGACAGCCATCTGTGAAAGTCCACACAGTTGGTCAAAATCAGCCGGTGGCCCTGAGTGTGATGCACATGTTCAAAACCATCCAGGCACCATCGAGATGGGACACCTATCCGACGGCGGTCCATGTGCAGTCTGAGAACCATCTGACTGCAATTTACATATTCTGATGGCAGCAAAATGGGATCCGAAATGATATGAGCACATACAAGGGAACCTCGAGATGGAAATGGCACGGCAAAGCCTGCCAGTATGGCCTGCACATGCCACATATAATAATGCCCCCCGGAGTGTAAAGGAACTGTCGAAATGTGTGTGGCATGCTTCATTATTCATAATAATTATTATCATGTACAGTGAATGAGAAAAGCGGCTATCAGACTGAAAGCACTGTGCGCACAGTAGCGCATGCCACTGCAAATCTGAACAGGCTGTTGTATCCACAATAGACTTTATAGTACAGATGTTTGTCCATTCCTTCCCATGGACGACGTAAATAATGTGAATATTGTCTCAATCATACCTGTATATAACATGGGCAGCTGTGCCTCTCCATGGTGTGTTGCAGGTGTCAGGCTCGGAGCTGAAGGGATCTCACCGCTGAAATATATGATCACCTCTGTAGAAGATATGACGTGGAACTGTTGTGCCAGGTCGTTACAGTATTAATAAACATGAATCTCTCCTCCAACAGCGGTCCAGGAGTGTTTCACAGCGCAGACGTGGATGTGGAGCCAGACAGCAGCCTGTGGTTAAAATCCTGTCATTCAAAATGTGATAATCCAATCATTGTGGTGTCCAGAGTTGCACTGTGCTCCTGAAGTGAGCAAAAAAGAAAAACAGAATTAAAGTTCCCTGGAAAGGCTCCGTCTGACGCAGGGGACAGCATGGCACACTGCCAGCAAACTTTCAGCGAAGCTGTCCAGTGGCATTTAGTGGGTCATGCAGCGTTATGCATACACACACACACACACACACATACACACACACATGGTTGAGTGATAATTGCAGCCCCACACATGTGTGTGGAGCACAAGTGCGCCATGCGTGCGCACACCATCCAAATGTTTGGATATCAGGTAGTCTGCAGCTCCTTTTATGGACCTCTGACAGCAGTCTGTGTCATCTATCTGTTGTGTACATGCGCTTTGGATGCCATTGTGCAGGTGTGGACAAGGTAATCCGGATGCGTTCGGACACGGCTGACCACGCCTCTTTTCCTCCTGACTGCATCGGATTATGGCAATATTTGCCATGTCGGGCATGGCTCCTGCACATTCTTGCTATGTGTGACGGGGTTTTACTGTCAGCTGTGGTTGGTGCCAATTGCAGGTATGTGGTCATGCTAACCATGGTTAATAGTAACTGCTAGCATAAAGTTGAGTTAGTGACTGTCACCCAATTCAACGGCTAAGCCTGCAATCGGTAGTCGCTTACATCATACATGTGGCACATAGGCTGTTCCATTTTGAAGGCTCAACACAACAGGTGTATCCTTTGTGGCCCAAATAATTCCATGAGACATTCTGTTTTATTTTTTTATTCAAAATGGTTGATAAATTAAAAAATAAAAAAGTGAAAAGGACACTTTGTGGCTCCATATGTACAATTGCAAATGAGTAATAGTCCGAAGTAAATATCAATAAGCATTGATAAATGATACAATACAATATACGGTCATGCTAACCATGTCAACTGCTAGCATACACTGCGATCAGTGTCAACTGTATATGCGGTCATGCTCACTGTAATTGTGCTAAGTTTGATAGCCTCATGCTAACCAAGGTTAGCGTTGTTTTTAATAAAACCGTAAGTCGCCAAGTGCAGTTTTGACATAAAAACTACAGAGCACCCAACATGTGGAAATCCCATAAACTTTCATCACTTCTTCTTCACATTTCAAATGGGCGTTTGCTGTCAAACTGCACTTCATGCAGTAGCGCGGGACCACTTTAAAGCTTATAAGTGGCTGAAATTACACAACTGGTGGATAACTGATTGCTCAGAGGCGTTGCTGGAATCTCGCGTGCCTATTGTGCTGTTATCTGAAGAGAGCTGATTGTGCTACTCGTAGTAGGAAATGAGAACACAGAGTTACTCTTTAATTACCACTTGAGGCCGTCTGTCATACCTGTGCGGATAAAAGAGGAACGCGCTCTACTTTTCTCTCAACTTCACACAAACATCAAAAGTTTGAATTCAGAGAAGTTTTGAAACGAAACCTATTGCGCTTGGTGTCCAATTTACACCAAGAAATGATAAAATCCTAATTATTCTCTTTTGCTGCCACGCTCAAGTGCTATATTGGCAGAGCGCTTCTTTTCAGAGATGTCACCTCCTTTTCTTGTCACGTTTATAATTCACTTATTACCTCCTAAGGAGGAAGCATATGTTTGTACGTGTTACTGTGGCGGTAATAGTGTGTGACCCAGATAAGGACTACTTTTATTCTGCTACCTGCAAGTGCAGGATGTGCTGAAGATTATGAATTACTCATGAGCTCAGGTGTTGAACTCTTATTTAAGAATGACTGTGCTCAGGCCGCTCACCTGGACTCATTCCTGTCACCTGTGATAAATGAGTCCAGGTGAAAAAATCGCGACTCAAGATTCAAACTCCCTCCCTGTTGCTCTAAAACTGTCTAGTGCACAGCAGACTCAGAAAGTGCACCGTCGACACAAACCGTACGAGCTGCAGCCACGTGAGGCGTGCATGATGTATGGCCCTGTGTACTTTGTTGTCAGATGGCCTACTACGCTGAAAACTCACCTACAGCGCACTGCAATACAGCCTCCTTAAAAGTGGCACAGCGCCAAATGTAGTGTGCAGTTGTTTTGGTTTTTAAGCTACAATTTGCAGGATTTAGGGTTGTTTGTTAGCAGAAATAGATTATATCATTCATAACCATAATTACTGGTTTGGATCAAATCGCTGTTTTTATATGTTTTGAATAAAGTTTAAGATTAGGGAAATGGGGGTGGGGCAGGGATGGTATGATTTAAATCAATTGATTGAAATCATGATTTAAATCGCTGTAAAAAAATCATTAAAATTTTTTTTTTTTTTTTTTTTTTTTTAAGACATCAGTACCTACAACATCACCAAAATATGACATCAATGTTTTCACATATCAATAAAGATTAGAACTAGACAGTGATACCGGTAACGCGTTACTTAGAAACGCTTTAATCTAACCACTTTTTTTAGTAGCGAGTAATCTAACATGTTAATCTTTCCAAATCAGTAATCAGATTAAAGTTACTTCTCCAAGTCACTGTGCGTTACTATTATTTTTACATTGTGGGTCAATAGCAGCATTAAACTTGGTCCGTGGGCAGGAGGTCGGGGTTCGACTGAACTGCCCACTTTAAGCGAGCTGTGAGCTTTTAATCCGTGGTTTTCTGCAGCAGCTATGACTCGTCCTCACCTCTTAAAGCGCGGTGACAACAGCACACCTGCACTGAGCTTTACAAAGACATTTTTATGCTTTTGTGTCTCCTTTATTTAGAATTCTGAGCTGAGCCGCTCCGTATCTGCTGCTAAAACAGCTGATCCTCCGCGACGTCAACAACTAACACTATTTTCCACTCAAATGCACCTAAACTCTCTTTCTGAGGACCACATGATGTAAAACACAATAAAACTTTCCTACCTGTAAATCTGTTCATGTTTTCTGCATAAATAAATGTTATCCATTCTTTGTGCTCAAACGCCAAAGCAGGGGCGAACCCAGATGGGATGGGCGTGGGGCAGGGATGTGCCCCCCCCCCACAACACCCCTAGATTAAAGGTCCACTTTTGAAGCCTTTTTTTACTACAACTACTAATACTACTTATAATAATAATAATTTCGACAAGTAAAATGTTTAGAGAGAATTTAAATGTTAGAAAAATGTTAGAAAGAATTTAATAGTTACATTTATAAACAATGTAGGTTAGAAATTGAAAGTTTTACTGTTACAGTGCTGTCAAAGGTTAAATATGAGGTCAAGAAAGAGGTCTTTATTTTACTTTTTAAGTAAAATAAAGTAAAAAAAAAAGTAAGTAACAAGTATTTATTTTCATTGAAGTCAAGAAAAGGTGACTATAAAATGAGTTTTGGCGAAACAGGTATCATTGTCATGTTGAGGTGGCAGAGGGTTGTTGTCGGCAGCTGGGGAAAGTAACTAAAAAAGTAACTAGTAATCTAACTTAGTTACTTTTACAATTGAGTAATCAGTAAAGTAACTAAGTTACTTTTTCAAGGAGTAATCAGTAATCAGTATTTGGATTACTCTGTGGCAACACTGGAACTAAAGATATTATTTGTATTGTCTCATTTAGAAGAGTGAAATGTATAAAAATGAAAAAAGTCCATCAATAAAAGTCTGTTTTAATAATAATAAAAAAAAAATCATGACTTTTTTGTCTTTTTTTACCAGACCTGGAGGGTGGGGTGGGGGTACACATACATTTGCTTTCCATTAAAACAAAGCAAAACAAAACAAAAACTTAAAGTACAATGAAAATGGGGAATATTTTGCTAATAGTGCTGAATGATGACAAGGTGTCCAATATTTAATTATCCATCCATCCATCCATCCATTTTCTTCTGCTTTAACCGGAGTCGGGTTGCGGGGGCAGCAGCTCAAGCAAAGCCGCCCAGACCTCCCGATCCACACACACCTCCCTCAGCTCCTCTGGGGGAACCCCAAGGCATTCCCAAGCCATCCGAGAGATGTAGTCCCTCCAGCGTGTCCTGGGTCTTCCCCGGGGCCTCCTCCCAATGGGACGTGCCCGGAACACCTCTCCAGCGAGGCGTCCAGGGGGCATCTGGAAAAGATGCCCGTGCCACCTCAACTGACTCCTTTCGACGTGGAGGAGCAGCGGCTTGGAGTCACTCGGCTCCTCCTGAGTGACCGAGCTCCTCACCCTATCTCTAAGGGAGCGCCCAACCACCCTGCGGAGGAAACTCATCTCGGCCGCTTCTACTCGCGATCTATTTCAATTTTGCATTAAACTGCAATACGAACAATATAAATGTATAAAAACCGACCTTTATCAATGCCATAAAAAGTAATTTAAAACCCATCTTTGGAGAAAAATACTTTTCTTCAGTGAATAACCCAGAATGGTGTTGGTATGGTTGTATGTGGTGAGACCGGTTGGATGTACTGCCAAATTTCTTGAAGACAACAACTCTGGTGGACACATGTGCCATCAGGATGGCAACTGTACATGCTGACATCTATGACATTGTGTTGAGAAATAAAAGTACACATTTTGGCCTGTGATGGTGTCCAGTTGAAGGTACACCTGTGCAATAATCACCATCTTGGTATGCTACACCTACTGGGGTGATGGATTATCTTTGCAAAGGTGAAATGCTCTCAAACATGGATTTTAACAAATATGCAAACAAGATTTGAAAGAAATCTTCCCAGTCTTGAAGACTGGGAATGAAAATGTATGTATTCATGCTCATTGTGAATTATGTTGCGGTTAACTGCTATTAGTTCAAATGCATTGAGATGAACCATCAAAGGCAAGTTCCACCCCTTGATTAAGATCAACCATTCCTTAAACCAAGGCCTACTTTTCCACCAATTTTTACAGAAAACTTACTTTTCTTTAACTAGCTCACAAACCAACATGTCAATGAAAACATGACCTCCTTGGCAAAAGCCAGAATTTGTCTTTGATTTGTTATAAAACAATAAACTCTTACAAAACCCATGGCAGAGCCAGCATTTTGTCACATCTGGATATTTTCAGTTAAAGCTGACGTGTTGCGGGTTGGACCTAAAGTTTCCTCTGTAGCGTTAAACCTCGGTGCGTAGAGCTCCTTCACACTCCAGCAGCCTCTGGCTCCCTTTAATCCAGCGCTCGTTTCAATCCTCATTTCCTTTACATTATACACATCATTACGCATATTAAGTTCAAAGCCACCCAGCGCGCTGTCCCATGCGCTTAATGATAGCGCCATCTGTGCAGATCTCACTTCCTTGGCAAGCAGGTGTTCCAGGACCTGTTTAGCAAAAGCATTTACAAATACAGGGATGCCTTTGAAATGTTGATCGTGCCTTTCCTGGAGTGGGACTGATAATCTGATCCTGTTGCTACTGTTACTCTGGGTGTTGGCATCTACTATAGCAGCCTGGAACAGTGGAGCTGTGGTGTTCAGTGACACTCCAACCTTTGACCCAATACCAAGTGCCTGATTTGACGAGTGCATACCCCTCACACATGCTTGCTCCCTCATTTAGCTGCTGCTCCTCCTTTCACTTGATCTTTCTTTGATACATGATGCAGGCTTGCACTCCAGCACGCCCCTGCTCAGGTTTCTCATCACAAGCTCACAGTACCCCACCCTGGTTCTGTATTTCCAGCTGTGTTCTGGTTGTCACTTGGTCTCCATGCTGCTCTGTTCCCTTCCTTCTTTCTCTTCTGTGGCGGGGTCTTGATGTCCAGCATTTTGAACTGAATTGTTCACTTGGTTACATCCAAATACTACAGTGGCTGATGGGGACCACAACACTTCCAAATTTAGGAAAATGCAGGAAACCTTACAAAAGCAAGCAAACATCTACATCAATCTGACAGCAGATGACTGCATCCAAAACTATCTTGCAAATAGAAAAAAATGCTTGCAAACCCAGCAAATACAAATATAACTTACAGCAACTGTTGATTGATTGATGACATGTCTGCTGCAAATTCACACAACACATTTCAACACCAACACTTTGAAAAGCTCCAGAAACACAACAAAGTATCACAACATCTGCCTGGAGGACATTAACTCATGGACCATTCAGTGCATCACAGCACTCTTATTATCTCTACCTGGTTGGTAGAGCTGTGTAAGTTTACTTATTTTGTTGATTTTACTCTTATGATTGCTATATTTTACCATTTTATATTTTATTTGCAACATACCAAACTGTAGACATCAGTTAGAACCCCGTCACACATAGCACCAGTGGTGGGCACAGTTCTGCTTGTTGTGAAAGTGTAGGGACATGGACCCACAACAGGGGGCGCAAATGAACGGACAATGGAATTAGCCAAAATATAACAATTTAATGTTGTGAATGTGCACAACAGAGCAACAGACAACACAATAGAGATTAACAGTCAATTAGTCACGGTGTCATGTGGGCAGGCTTGAGGATAGAAGACGCCCGTCCAGAAAAGAGCCAGATCCCACACGCCTTCCACTTCCACCGGATCTGAAGCACCCCAGAGCCACCAAGCGCCGGGTCCCCAGGTGGCCACTGCCTCCGGCTGTCAGATCGGGTACTGCTGGCAGGAAAAACAGACAGGTGATGGTGGGTGCTTGAACACCCAGCAAACAGTTCAGAACAATTAAATCTCTCCTATTGTGGGAGAATCTCCACCTCCGACACAAAAACACAGAAACGTGCAGAGACCGACTGTTACTTCTCTGGTTTGGAAAGAGGAGTGAAGTCCGTCACTCTTCTACGTCCAAAACCCAGCTCCCAGCTGACTGAAGATAACAGGTACTCCTGCAAAGGTTTCAAAAGACAATAATAAGTGCATTCAGCACAGACACGGCTGAGAGTGTTACCTGATCGGTAGACGATTTCTCGGCAGTGAGGTGAAGATGCTGCCCGGCTCTTATGGAGATGTGGTTGATGAAGATGAGTGACAGCTGGTGTTGTTGATGAGTGACAGCTGCCACTCCCGGTTGCTCCGGCGCCCTCTCGTGCCTGAAGCTTGCACTTCAGGCAGGACGCCCTCTGGTGTTGGGCCAGCAGTACCTCCTCTTCTGGCGGCCCACACAACACTGCTAATATGGTAACCACCAATTATCAAAGCTAACTTTTTTGTCAGTTTTTCAGCTAACTTCAAAAACCATCAGCAGACCAATTAGCTTCCGATAAATTTAGTTCAGATAACTTTTAGATTGTTAAAGTTTTTTTTACATAGTTAGTAACAGTTAAAAAGAAACATTTATAAACCCTGTTGGCTCCTGTCTGCAATGCATTTTACAGCAGTGAGGCAGTTAAGAGGAGCTGAGCTCAACTCTACCCCAGTACAAGGGGCCTGGCGCTAGGCTGCCACAAAAAAAAGTCATTACCCTTTACAGCATACACCAGTCCAGCCATGAGGCTGAAATCCTCAAAAGGAAAGCAGGTTTGACTTATGGTTTTGATTTATAAACCAAATTTATCCGGATAGTTTAACAACATTAATGTCAACTCTGTCATTTATATAAAATGAAAATATAACATATCTTTTAATTTTAAAATAATGCACTAATTCTGAAGTTTTGAACATATTAACACACAAAGATGCCAAACTGCATTATGGGTAAACTAAGCCTGCGATCACTGATTGGTTGAATAATTTACCCAACACAAAACTTAACGTGTGTTGGTTTTTACAAATAAATGTGTATTTGTAAAATGTCATTTTTTTTTCATTTGTTAAAAAAAGGCATTTTCAAAACTGAAAATTCTGTTTAAAGTTGTGAATTAGCCAGGCTACAACAACCATGTGATATAACCAGGCATCATTCACACTGCCATCTACTGGATGGCAGTGTTCTATGCATTTTATATTGCATATTATATTACTATGCTTTTTACTTTTTTAACTCTTTTACTATGCTTTGTAATCTTTTAATTTATTTTATTTTGTTTTCTGAATTGTTTTGTGTGAAGTGCCTTGAGGCGACTCTGTTTTGATTTGGCGCTATATAAAGTGAATAAATTGAATTGAAATTGAGGCTAAGTTTACCCATAATGCAGTTTAGCATCTGTGTGTGTTAATCTTTTCAAAACTTCAGAATTAGTGCATTATTTTAAAGTTAAACGATATGTGTTATATTTTCGCGGGCGGCAATGATCCGTCCAGACAGCGCGGCGCACAGCCCCTCCGTGTACCATCACCGTGCTGTGTTCGTGAGCACAGTGCTGACAGTCTGTCATTTGCGGGACACATATGTCCATCCTGCCAGTGCAGTGTCCTGCTCAGAGGTCAGTGCACGCAAGGAAGAGAATGGACAAGTGAATCAGTGAGTGAGTGAGTGAGTGACAGTACTTGAGCGCATCCTATGGCAGTCTGAGCGCTTTATTTATGATCTTGGTGCAGTCTGACAATCTGTGTCTTCATACTATTGTCCAGCAACGTTTGGGCTGCAGTTGTGCACGACTCAGACCAGACTGGATCCGCCCACATTCTACATGGTCGTTTGGCAGTCGTACACGGGTGTCTCTCCCGATTGCATCTCGATTATTGCCATTTTTGCCGTATCGACCTCAGTGGGCCTGGTTTGTGTGCATTAGTACTATGTGTGACAGGGGTCTTAAAGTCCTCCAGGCAGAAACCTTTTCTTTTGTGTGTTCTTAGTACTTCTATTGTGTTGTGGTGCTTTGCAAAGTGTTTCTTTGGTTGAGTGCATTGTGTGAATTTGCAGCAAACAAATTAAATTGTTACATATCGTTTAGGTTATATTTGCGTTCCCTGTGTTTGCAAGCTTTTTTTTTTTTATTTTGCAAGATGTTTTTGATGCAACAACCTGTTGGTTGAGGCAACAACCTGGATTTGATGGATCAAGATGCTTGAACACATATTTTGTTGTAATTGTTTCCAGCTCAAGAGAAACGTGACATGATGATCTGTAAAAAATGTTTGCAAGTTGGCAATTGGAAAAAACAGCTCCAAGACCTTCTGTGTCCCCAAATGGTTCATGCAAAGGTGGTGAATATATTTAAAATGGATGTTCAGAACCCAACCACAAGGAGATACATTAGAGAAAATCAGAAGGCTTTTAAACTTTGAGATAAAGGAGCTGAGGTGAAAACTTATCAGAACCTATCTCCAGTTATACACCCTTCATCCACATCCACTGAGCTCCTCCTCACCTTCAAAGTATATGTAAGCACTTATACACACAATGAGTGTGTCACACTCCATCATGCTGTCTAGTAGGATATAGGCTGATGGGGCGGCCATGCCTGCTCAGCAGACGGCAGTGGAGTGAATCTATATTCGGCCTCTGCATCTCCTCCTCATCCTCCGGAGCCTGATGAACTCAAGGGAATCCGTGGAGCCAATAAACATCCTGTGATCTATTGAAGCACCCTCCCTGGAAGGCAATCCATACTCTTCAAGGCCTAGGCTGTGTACCCGCTCTTGTTTTATTTGTGCTTTTTGTGTGTCAGGTGGTTTTGGCACATGTGTGCATGAGGTATCAGCTGTGTGTTTTGGGGGGTTACAGAGAAGCTGAATTATGAGGTAATGAGTCTGCAGTGTTTTCTCAGTGGTTTACTACACACAAGCTCCAGCGGAGGAGCCAGAGGGAGGAATGGTATACCCATAAAATGCAGCTTCCCCTGAGAGTGCCCTCACTGCCACATTGCTGCTTAGGTTAGTATAATGATGATTAAATGCGCTGTTTTATTGATCCCTTTGGAAAAATTCAGCAGACAGAAGATCTACAGAACGGCTGCTGTAGCTGGTGAAAGTGGAAATCAGCATTCCCGGTTCTGCTCAGTACAACTGACTTTGGTCTTGTACTTAAAAAAAAAAAAAGTTCAAGTCTGGGAGCATGCACTGGTGCTGGGCTTTGCCGCATCCACGATCCACACAGGCAACTACACAGGCAGACAACTGGTCCATTCCCATATCTCTTAGATAACCATTTATCTGCCGCAGCCAGGTGAAATGTGGGCGTCCCATTGGCCTTCTCCAGCTGCTGTGGTCCTCAACACTCGGGCACCTTCATGCTGGATCGTGCACAGACAAATGGGCCATATGGCCAAAATGTCAATCTCATGTCAGACTGGGCTGAAAATGTTGAAGCTGACATTCCTCTCACAATGCAAGTCATACTCATCAACTTAGTCTCTCTTAGTAACCACTTGTTTGATACAAAGTCATTCTAGACAATGATCCTCCAAAGTCTCCTTAAGCCGCTGGTCAACATCCGAGTCTGACACCCACACAGAAAAAAGGGTTTCACCAAGACCCTGAAGACTTGGACCTTCATTCACCTGCATAGATATCATATCGCCGATGTCGATGTTAGACAACAGCAGCGGTAAAATTTGTGGTGAAGAAGATTGTGACCATAGTGGCCATATTGGATAACAGACGGTGGCCATTTTCAAAAGGATCCTTTCTCTAGCCTTCCCCAATACAGCACAAGCAGTGATTTCAATCAGATGAGACATTCTGTAGCTATTGGACAGAACCAAAAAACAAGATATCACCTGTGGCAGACATATTGGGTGAACAGTGACCTCTATTTTCAAAAGGAACACTCCTCTGGCCTCCTCCAATTCACCAATGGCTTAAATTAGACAAGGTATTATTTAGTTTTTGTGCAGATAAAAGTTTACAAATGGACAGATGAACACCTGGATGATATGAAAACATAATGGCCCCAACCTCATTGAGTAGGGGCATGAAATGGCTTCTTGGAACAACTTTTGGTCCCCAATTGTGACATCTGTTCTCATCTGGGACTCCCTAAGTAATTACTTGTTAGATACTAAGTCATTCCAACCGACTCTCTGGACATATTTACTACTGAAGATGTCTGTTCATTTTCCTAGCTCACTGGTTAACATCCAGGAAAGCCAGCATGAGAGTCAAACAGCGGCCTCTGGTGACCTTCTAGTTCTTTAAGCCTGTAATCAGGCCCTAATTTGTACTGAGTAGTTTTTACTCAGTGGGCTATTTGCTGAAAACCCGCCATCATTGTGCAGTCTTCAAAGGAAACAGTCATTCAGTGGTCGGATGTGGTAGAAGAATGAAAGCGAACGAGGGCGCCATGAGAGGAAAACTACGCTGGAGGCAGAGACAAATTATTAGTTTGTTACCGTCGCTCACTCAGTCTGTTTTCCTACATCTGTTCCACCATCTCCTGCACTCCTCCCATCCCCTCTTCTTTCTTGCTTACGGTAATGCGCTATTGATCTTTGCTGGGAAAAGCTATTGCTAATTCACTGAACCCTGCTCAAGCCTCCACTCTGCCTTGGGCTGATTGCACAAGTTCATCCTTAATTTTTCCAGTTCCCTGACCTCCGTCTTGGCCCCCGCAGCGCCAACTGGGGTCCCACCCTGAGCCTTCGAGTGCCGCAGGGTGGCTGGAGGCTAGCGGCGAGATGAACCCGTCTCTCTGCAGCAAGTGGGGCTAATGATGTCGGCACCAGAGTGCAACTGCCAAGTGAGCTGAGCGGCACAGCTGATGATTGGAGGAGCATCGCTGTTAGCAGTTTGTATTGTGAAAGAGCTCTGCAGCAGCAGTGGAGCGCAACTTTAACTTTGGCTACTGTGAAATTATTATGCTTTCATGCTTGTTCCCAGGAGCTTTCACGCAGTCTGTAAAATACTAAATAAGGTCTGGGTTCAGTGGTGAAGATGCTCATTAAATCATAGTTTTCTGTTTAAAGAATCCTTTAAAGCTGAGACAGATGCGGTGAATCTGAAAAACCTTCAGGTGTATTGATTTAATTTGATACCTGCAATGTGCAGGAAGATGCTGCACATCCTGGAAACGGTCAATAGTTAGTTAGAGATGGGAAAAAATAACATGCTGCATAGATTAAAAGAAAATGTCTAATGAATGTGCATGCGTATGGGGGCGGGTTGGGGAACAATATTTTGAAGTCTGTTTTTATGCCATCTTCAACAGTTTGTAACGTGTACACGGGCCTGAGGCTCCACGATCGCTCATCGTCTTGGCTTTGGTGTTCATCAATGTTACATAAGGATGCGTCACGTAGAGCAAAAGGTGAATGGGAGCAGCTACAATTAAACTAAATGCGTTCAAAAAGAAATGCCTGAGTGCCGTTACTGAAACTGCTATTTTTAATCAAGTGATTTCTGTGTTTGAAGGCTTCGTGTTCAGCATCTTGTTTTTTTTTTTTTTCTTTTTGTTCAAAATTATTAATTCCTTGGATCCACATTTGAGCAGCAGTCTTGTTTTACATTAACAACTGCACCATTTTCCTTTGTTGTTTTGTGGATGTTTGTGTGAATTGGTGTTAAACTGGGCAAGCATTTTAGGCATAGCTGTGGTGGGGGAGCGGGCCGCGGGGGTAGATTTGGATTTGATTCCTGGTCATGTTACCTCTCTTCACACTACCTTGTTTTAATGCGGACCTATGGATCTGTCAGTATAGGTCCAAGCCAAAATATCAGGTATTGCCCCGTTCACACCGGACTGAGACCCATATAAGACCTACAAGACCTTGACATGAGGTCAGCTCTCATAAGTCTTGGCTGGTCTCCAGTTTGGGCTATTATTTTTGTTTTCACCAAGTGTGCATTGCAGCTGAATTGTGCGAGTGAAATGTATGCGTATATCTGCAGTTGGTGATGCAACCCCATGCAGAGTCAATTGAGAGTCTGGTATGGCCAAAAGGATCAGGTTGGGAGTGAGTTGGGACCTGTGAGAGTTAATGAGACCAATTATGAGACCCATGTATCTTTTAAGCGGTTGCACTACTTCTGCTCGTTTTTAAACAGTTCAAAACACTTGTGCACTTGTTGGAGACCGATGGAGAGTGATGGCGACCAGGAGGGATCTTTGTTTCAACCATGAAGACCCCATTGGGACCAACCTGCAACCCCGGTGAGAGTGACAGCGAGCAGAGGCCATTTTCCGATCGCACATCGCTCGTGGACTCGATGTAAACGGGGTGTATGAAAGCTGCCTCGGACCAAAGGACTGAAATTTGGTTTGATCAAAAAAGGTTGTCTCGGTCCGGATCAAACTGAAGGGCAATTCTACGGTAACAGAATGACAATGACTGCAAAACCTAGCCATATTTTTTGCTTTCAGTTTAAAAATTGGTTGGATTGTAATTGTGTTACTGCAGAATTACTCTAAACCACAATAAGGTGTGTTTGCAGTGTGAAAACACTTTTTTGGAGCTTCAGGCTTTTGGACCAATTACATAAAGGTGAAGCAGGTGTTAACAAGAGAACTCTGCCCATGGCAGAAGTCAGCCCGGGTTAAAAACCCATCTTTGGTTAGGGGTAGATGTAGGGTTTGCCCAGATGTCAGGTCACACCTCGTGCCAAGTTCACATCGGGCTGGTTACAATCATGTGTTAAACAGTAGAAAAAGAGAAGAGGTTGACACTCATTTAATGAACGTACCTGATTAAATCTGGGAGACTGCACTGGTGTCCAGCTTTTCTCCTTGTTAAAGATAAAATATCCATTTTTTTCCTTGTCACGGTGGCAGGTGGTAAAAGTTGAACATTTTTTAAACTTTTGACAAGTGTCACTGAGTGCTGCTGGTAAAAAAACAAACAAACAAACAAACAAAAAAACCCAGAACAATAATACTGTATTTACAAAAAGGAATCTGTTTATCCTTTTTTTCATTCAAATGTAACTGTGCCAAAATGACAAGCTGACAATCGGACACATGCATGTCTGCAAGCCAATCAATGTGAAGTATTTGCAGTTTTAGATTATCCCAGAATCCTTTGCGCGCTGATAATGGCTTAGCTTAATGCTAACTTTAACATTGAAAATGTCATAGATATGCTAACGTGTTAGCATCCGCCCTGTTTTTAAAGTTATAAAATACATCTGTCAACTGTTTCAGAAGACCATAACAGGTCGGTTTAACATAAAAAGATACTCACAGACATATGCTCTTTAGGGTTTTAGCGGGAAATATTAAGATAAAGCGAAATAAAACAAAGAACCAACAAAACAGCAGATCGAAGATCAAAGCACTCCATCGGTTCAAGGTTCAAATCAAAGCCGCGCTGCAGAAACAGTTGATTATACAGACCCGCTGCAGGGTCTGTAATCAGTGTAAAGAAATGATCATTTTCCTGACAAACAGCCAAAACCAACGGCCACTCTGAAGAACTGATAAGGGAATCGTTAAGCAAAAAGGCTTTTGATGTCGATCAATCGAATAATTTCTTAAAGGGGATAGAGAATCAAAATCATCTTTTTCATGTTTTTGATGTTAGTTCAGAGTCTCCCCGCTGTGGGGAATACACACAAAGTGCCAGCAAGTTTCAGAACCTCTGTTTCAAGTAATTCTCCTTTTTTGAATTGCCGCCAGAAAACAGGCCAATCCGTTTTTGAGAAAAGTTACGTCACTTTTTCACCAATAGCCCCCACACACACACCCACACCCACCCCCTTTCACACACGCCCCTTTTGAAATTAATTATTCATAAGGTTGTGCCCACCCATTCCTACCACTGGAAGAGGAGCAATGGCGAGCTACAGGTGTGTCTTCCCAGGCTGTCATAGCGGACCACGATCTTTACATATTCTTCCCACAGAAAGCAATGTACGCGATCAATGGCTTTTATTCATTTTTAACCGCAACCCCAGGACATACAACCACCGACTATTTCTTTGCTCTGCGCATTTCACGGAGGACTGTTTCACAAACCTTGCACAATTTCGAGCTGGCTTCAGTCTGCATTTAATACTTAGTAGAGGGTCACTTCCGACTCTGCGACGCAATCAGTACAGCCTGTAAGTATCACATTTTCTTTTGTTTTAAATTTGTTTTTAAATTTATTTCGGATCATTTTTTTTTATTATCATTATTATTTTGTGACTGGACTTTATGTCACAGTCAGCCTCTGGCTGACTTCATGTTGGTGGGCGAGGAACAAGATTTATCACTCAACAGCAATGTTGAAACGTGATCTGTTAAATAAGTTAGTGAAGATTACTGTCGTCTCGTTTTCGCTACAACGCGCTCAGCTTTTGTTCAGAATCAGCTTCTTATCACTGGTAAGGACGCAGATTTCCTCTCACTCAAACCCGCAGCTTCACAGTGCTTTAAACCGTCGTCCACAGACTTCAATAGCGACACAAGTGCAGCAAAACGAGACGAGTCATTGGATAAATGCTGGGCTTTGTCCCGCCCATCGGAGGCTCTGCGTGTCTGGGGGTTTATGGGGCAGTGGGCTGGCCTCGGGTGGCCCGGACGCCCAGCTTCTGCATGATGATTGGATGATCTGTCTGAGACTGAATCCATTTTTGATTGACAGCGAAATGAGCGAATCAGCGATCATTTTCATTCTGTTCTGAGTTGAACCGGAGTCTTTCCTAATCCTCTTAGCGGCATTTTCAGTGAAAGCAAGGGCAGCCAATCAAACAACGGCAACTGATCAGCGCCAACACCTACGTGCATTTCATAATGAGGTTGCCAAATAAGCTCCGAAACGACGCCATTAAAAGCAAACGAGGCATTCTAAACCCAGCATAGTAACATAGCTGTTTCAGAGAGCCTTTTAGGAAGGTTCTGAGCCATTACAGACCCAACCAATTTTTTTGAGGGCTACACATCACAGAACAACGATTAATGCCCCATTCAACCTCTCTCTATCACCTTTAAGGATACACGAAAAGAACTGGTTCCCGACACACAACCCTAACAGCAGCATGCTATTTTTTTTTTAATAAAACTCACATTAAAGACTCACGATTATCTTAGTTAAACACCTAAATGCATATTTTGGTTGAACTCACCTCCATAACGACGCAATGTTGCAAACAAGTTGCCACAAACGCTTGTTTACACTGACAACGAAATCTCGGCCTCCCCAGTGAGAATGTGATTACGCGCGAGATTTGACACCATAAAGGCGTCTGTTGGGAGACGCATACAGATGATGACATCAGGACATAAATATGTCATGAAAGGTTCTCTAGTCAGATCACAACATTGCGATGTGCAACCAGACCAAACATAAACAGACATAAACCTTTGTTTGGACCTTGTTCTGGATGTTCAGGTGTGAAAACTCCCAATTTCTTTTCCAGATATGCTTTGGTGATCTTGCTCCAGGTGAGCGTTCCTGCTGTCTCTGCTTCGGATATTGTTTCTGTGATTTGTGCATGCAAAAGACGCGTAAATAACTGTTCAGAAGCATCAGGTTCTCTTGGATGGTGCTGTTGTGTTTGTGATGCAGCGTGCAGTGGGATGTTTCAGTTCCGCCGCCTTCTTCAGAGGTGTGTTTATGTGTGTGGCCGGGTTACCGAATGTTGTTTACGACCCCACTGAGGCGTGACCTTTTAAAAAGGCTCCGTGAAAATCTTTTCGTCCTTCCTTGTTTCTCTCCTTCTCCTCTCTCCTCAGCTTGTTTCTTTGCATCCTCTCTGCACCTGAAAATGTAAATGCGTCTTTAAGTATGTACGGGGGTGAACTCTGTGTCAATCGCAGGCTTGTTTTCATCTTCCTTATCGAGCCTCTCCAGATACGCTAAAAGGATGAGATTCCAGGGAGTCGGGAGGATTCGTGCTGTTTCTGCTCCCCAGAGGCTGCACTTGTTCTGCTCCTGTTTCTTCCCCCAACCTAACAAAACTCCGATTGGCTCAAGGGCTGTTCTCCGCACACGAGTCAACTCGTCGAACTTAATTAACCACTAATCTCTCAGCTGTCACTTTCTGAGGCGGGTGCTGGAGGAACTTCAATCTCTGGCTTTTCTCTGTACTTATTCCCAAGAGCTTTAGGGTCCCCACGGAGAACGTTGCCCTGCCCACCCCACTCCAATCCAGACAACGCCGCTGTGCAGCCCGACATCAAATATCCAGCCCGCAGACGTCAGCCGCCCACAGGAAATTGAAAACCAGGGCTAGAGAATGACAAGGCTCTGTAATTTTTGCAACTGTGTTAAAAAAAGAAAAGCCAGGGATCGGTTGATGGACGACTGAAGGGGAATGTAATGAATTTCCCTCGGATGGAATAAGGGAGGAGGAAGAATATTGATGTCAGCAGTTGTGTCTCCGGCTTTAATAGACTTGTCATCTCAGCTGTCTTTACCTTCTCCATCAGGCTGCAAAGACATGTCAGACTACACATCACCTGCAAACTCCAGTTCTTAACTCTCCTGTTTCTCCAGCACATGTTGATTTTTTTTTTTTTTTTTTTTTTTTTTTTTTTTTTTTTTTTTATGATTTGTCCAAAATGAGTTATTTTCTTTTTTCCTCTTTCCGAACACATGCATTTATCAAAGGGAACAATTTTCACATTACACGCTGAGATTAAAAACATGAGACTTTCTCAATATTCCTTCATCATTCTTGTTCCTACATCTGTGTGAGACCGATGTTCAAATTTGTCTAATTGTTGAGTAGCTTTTGGGGTTCAATGTTTTTCCTTGAGGACATACTCTGGGACCGAACCCACCACAGATCTGGAAACCACGGTGATAGTGGTCTATCCAACTCCACAGCAGTGATGATGATCCACACTGTATGAGAATCGGGAACCTTTCAGAATTGGACCCAGACCATATGGGAATTCTGCTAAGAAACTCTGGAAATTTGAACAATACACCTGGATCCCTGCAATGGCTTTGGATGCTTCCGGAAGTCTTGTGCTATGGCAGAATTGGATTCAAACTGTTTTGGAATTTTGATACTGCACAAAATTTCCAAAAGTGTCAACCCAGTCTCACGGATTGTCGTGATTTAGCAGCACGAAATATCTATTGGTTCGTCATACTGTCACGAAAAGTGCAAAATTTTCATCACGGCAGCACAAATTCATTCTAATTCATTCTGTGCTTGCTGCACATAATTAAAAGTGCAGCAGGGGCGTCAGGGTGCACTAAAAAAGAGAATGTTTGAACCAACTTAAAAAAGTGTTACAATTTGTAAAAACCTGAATGAATTAAGTTGTTTGAACTTAAGTTTGTATGTTAGAGTTGATTTAACTTTCAAACTTAAGTTCAAACAACTTAATTCATTCAGGTTTTTACAAATTGTAACACTTTTTTAAGTTGGTTCAAACATTCTCTTTATACAGGGTTGTTAAGGTTAGGGTTGGGGGTAGGAGTAGGGTTATGTAAAATGGAAACAGAAAGATGGCAACAGACAGCTACTAAAGAACAGCCTAGATGAAATCTTGGCATATTTCATATGAACGTTTTGGTGGATATTTGCTAGACTGGTCTAGCTCATCCAGGTCTAGCAAGTCTGCTGTTAGTTTTCGTTAGTTGCTATTGCCGGGTTGACTTTTTATCCGTTTCACCTCAACATTTGTCAGTTCTCTCGCTTCTGGTGCTTCCGTAGCAAATACTTGTGGCGTGTGTTTGTGCATTTCTTGGAAAATCCTTTTAATTTGTGCTTGTGGGTTTCTCCTGCACTTCTGTGAGCTTGCTGGGTGACTTCCGTCAGAATGTTCAGCCCTCTGTGACGCTTTAATTAGACGAAGGGTATCATTTGAAATGTGCTCAGCGGGAAGCAGAAGAACTTCAGTCACATGGCCACGTGTCGCACAACTCTTGTTGTTTCATTTCTGGGTATCGTGTCCCCTGAGGTGCTTCTGTTTGTCTTTTTTGTCATCGCTTCTCCATGTTTGATCTCTTCTCTGTCAGGCTCATCCTCTGTGTTCTCTCCTCCAACTCCAAACACCATCATGAGCTTCCTTAAAGTTCCTTCTCCTCGTTCCTGCTGAACAGACAGTCTTCTGAGGTGGCCGCTGGCTCATCTTTGGTCCAATTAGGCATAAACAAATATTTACGCATCCCTCTCCTGAGTCCATCCCCCGTTTGGCCTTTCTGCTGTGCAGCACAAGTATCATTACTCGTTTACAACCTACAGTGTCCACTCGTATGTGAAATGGGTCATTTTCTCCAGACTTTGGCTCTGGTCAAACCTAATTGATCACCTCTAATGCAGGACAAGCATTCATGTGCTCCCTATACACTATTTGTTGCTTGTGCAGGCTAGTGACTTTAAAAACCCTTTTTTGTATGAAATAATGGCTCATAAATATTGCTTATCACAATAAAAGGCAAGGGAGCATGAATGCCTGTCACCAAATAAGCAAAATTGTAAAACGGTAACAAAATTCTGACTGGCAACTAGTGATGCCGGTGTTGCTGACAGAACGGTCCCCCCTCAAAATTGGTCCACCCTGCTTTCACTGCCCATGCGTCATTAGCCGCGGTTCACCGATTATCACCTTGTTTGTGCTTCAAACTGCACTCCAGTCATCATCTATCTCAGGGACAGATATCTGAAGCTTTTGTACAACAATCATTTCCACATGAATTCAGCGTTACCTCATCAAAAAAGATGGAGGAAGCGATCAGAGCACCATGGCTACATGAGCTATTAGCTGCTGCGTTCACTGCGCTTCGGTCATTTCAAAGCATCAGAGTTTTGCCTTGTTTCTGCTTTAAATGGCTTTGTTTCTGCTTAAAACTGACTTTAGAATGATTCAAGAGGTTTTACCTTTATCAGATGATGGTTTATAATCCCATTTATCCATTTGATCGCTTTGGGTGAAGAGACTGTCTCAGACGAGCTGCTGAGGTCCAAATGACCCATGCGCAGTGGGTCATTTGGACCGATTTTTAGGGGAGGGACAGTTCGGTCTGCAACACCGGTAACGCGTTACTCTAATCTGAGTGCTTTTTTTCAGTAACGAGTAATGTAGCACGTTAATCTGTCTAAATCAATAATCAGATTAAAGCTACTTCTCAGAGTCACTGTGCATTCCTATTGTGGGTCGATCGCTGTGAGTGAGCAGGGAGAGGTCGGCGTTCGGTTGAACTGCCCACTTCACCCATTTTCAGTAAGTGGCAAGCACAGAGCCGTATCCACTGTGCAGCAGATCCAAATTTAAAAACTGTTGTAATTCTTACATGCTTTTTTTTCTTTAAAACTCTCTCTGTGTGTGTGTGTGTGTGTGTGTGTGTGTGTGTGTGTGTGTGTGTGTGTGTGTGTGTGTGTGTCCTCGCTAAAAACAGCTGATCCACTACGCGGATATACTAATGCGCGGGCTGGGGGGGGGCTCCCTACATCAGCCCTAGATTAAAGGTTCAGTTTTTTCATACTATTACTAGTACTACTTATTATTATTATTATTATTATTATAATTTTAACAAAATGTTTAGAAAGAATTTAAATGTTAGAAATAACTTAATAGTTACATTTATAAATAATGTAGGTTAAAAACTGTAAGTTTTACCATTACAGTGCTGTCAACATTTAAATATGAGGTTAAGAAAGATGCCTGTATTTTATTTTTTATAATACAAGTATTTATGTTCATTGAAGTCAAGAAAGGGTGACTATATAGTGAGTATTGGCAAAACGGGTTATCATTTTCATGTTGAGGTGGCAGGGGGGTTGTTGTTGACAGCTGCTGAAAGTAACTAGTAATCTAACTTATTTTTAAAATTGTGTCATCAGTAAAATATCTAAGTTACTTTTTTTTTACTTGCCAGTTACTTTGAAAAAGTAACTGTGGCAACACTGCTGGCAACTGTATATAATGCAGTCTGCAACCTCACCACTAGATGACACCAAGTCCTACACACTGTAGCTTTAAGTCACATGCAACTTGAATCACACCTGCTCCTAATTTTCATCATGCATGCCTTGACAAGATGCATTTATTGTTTTTGAGTTATCATATTTAACCAGAAAGTAGGGCTGCATGATATATAGCGCTTGAGGATCGCCATCATGATGTTCATGTGCAATAGTTACATCACCAGCACTCATGATGTGGCATAATTAAATTAAGGATACGCCCTTCCATTGCCAAGTGATAAGGGCGTCGTGGTCGGGGCTGCAGGCTGGTCCGTTACATCAAGTGGTTATGTTTTGGACTCCTCGTGCACAGTGTTTTCTTGTTATTTCCTTGTCATTTTGAACTCTGTATTTCCTGGTTTAGCTGTTGTCTTTGAATTCAGTTTTAAGTGTACCTTTTGTTTGATTCTCTCTAACCCAAGTTGGATCACATGGATATTGTTGCAGATTGATTTTTTCCTCCTCTGGACACTACCTGCAGTGGATTATCTTTATCACTCCTTTGTGGATTTATCTTTCATTTTGCTGTCTAATTGTGGTCCCTGGTTCCTTGCAGTCTGCAGCTTGTTGTACTCCCCTCCTAGTGTCCTCGTCCTCCAGTGCTGTGGTTTCTTAGTGTCTCCTTTTGGCCGTTCATTCATCATGCAAATTTCTCTATTCCCTTGTAAAATCATCTCTTTCTCTGTGTAAATAAATCTTGTCACTCCCTATTTAACCTGTCTTTGCTCTCTGCTTATTGGGTCCCAGCCTGACTGGAAATTCACTAAGGACCCTTGGGCAAGACTCTTAATCCCCAAGTTGCTCCTGGTGTGTAGTGAGCACCTTGACATCGGTGGGTGAGTGTGTTTGTGTGAATGGGTGAATGTGAGGCATAATTATAAAGCGCTTTGAGCGTCTGGTGCAGATGGAAAAGCGGTATACAAATGCAGTCCATTTATCAATCAGTTCCTTGGTCAACTGTTACAAAGGGGTAAAAATCTGCTTGCATTTTTCACGATTAACCAACAAAAGCTGTCAAAGATATTGAATTTACTCAAATAAAAGATCCTGGTAATGGGAATGCGTGTTGTGCACCTTGTCCCTCGCTGAGCTCTACGCATCAATCAGGTTCTCAGCCGAGGGAAAAAAAATAAAATAAAAAAAAAAAGCAGTTGACTCCCTCGCAACTAGTCTTGTTTTCGGTGGCTGAAAATGGTACGTGTCCCAGAGTGGATAAATCTGAAAACACACGCGTTTCTGAAATGATGATGTCATACTCCTACCTCTCTAACCTCAGAATGAATGACATGTTGTTGTTAACAGTGTAATTTAATATACTTTTTTGTTTTGGTGGGTCATGAATTTATTTATTTTTGCTGTGGGCAGAAAGCTGAAGAGATGATGGATGGCTGTGGTGAACACTAATCGTGACTGAATGGAGTGCTGTGTGGCACACATAAAATAATTGCAGAACAGACTTTCAGCTTTTACAATAAGTTATTTTTGTTCTGGTTGGCGGCACAAAGTGATGGTTTTCTTCATCTCAGGCTGAGAGACGCACCCAGAGCGCCGTATTATAACACAGAGGGACTTATTTATAAATGCTGTTTATTCACAAGCAATTTCCACGATAAGGAATTAAAGTATTTTCAAATGGCATTTAACAAAACAAGGGCTTCTTCTGTGGATACATTTGCTGCTGGCTGTGATAATGAATCCGACTAAATGGACAAACAGAACAGATTAAAAGACTCTATTTGCTCAATTTGCTGCTTTGAAACCTGCTCGCCTTCTGCTGCTACATTGACTCGCCCCTTACATCAGTTATGTGCATGCGTCCATCTTCTTGGCAAAAAATTGGCAGTGTCAGTTTTTTTTTTCCAATATCGTGCAACCTTACTGGAAAGGACAGACTCATTCATTCATTTATTTAACTCAGATGATGCATGTCGAGGCTTTACCAAAGCCTAGAAATTACCTTATGAATTAAAGTGAAGAGCTGGATTGTACTTGTGCATTAAGACTTAATTTCCTGAAGTGAGATCTTTTTGCATTCATCTCCAGCTTGTTTGTGGTACATAAGGATTGTTCAGCATATGTGTTGTCATTAACTTGACTTAAGTGTATTTTACTTTAAGTATATCTTATGACATAGTGACAGTAAAACATGATGAATGTATCAATGTAGTGAATTCCCTATGGAGTCCCACGCAGCTTATCCAATAATGGTTTAATGCTTTTCCCATTGTTTAACAGCAGAATGTATTCTTCTGTTTTTGGGTTGCCACAAGCTGCGCTGACCAAATATTAAAATGCATCCACTTAGAAACCAGCACCATAAACAATTTTAGAGAAAGCTGATAATGCTTATAGTCTCTAAAACAATCACTTCTACCTCATGTGCTTTAATCTGATTACATTTATGTAACTGTACCTGAATACGTCTGTCATTTTGCATGTTGATTGTGTAAAGTAATTCCATGGATTCTGTCAATTCCCAACCCTGCACTCATTCCATAGGCAGACTAAATTAAGCAGGAGACTGAGGGATTAGAAGAAAGAGCTTTATCTGCAGAAACTGCAGGTCTCAAGGGGAGATGCTACCTGATACATTCTATCTTTTTTGTTTGTTTTTTACTTGTTTGTGCTTATCTGTTGTTCCTGTTAATGTATGTCACTTCTGCGACAGAAGTTGAAAATTTTATGAATGTCGACAAGAAAGTTTTGGAATGTGGCAGTAAAGCTGTTCTGCATTCAGGACACAGTCCAGTCATGAGGGAAAACCAATAGACACAGGATGATTGCTAGAAAACAGTTCCATGGAACTATAAATGGACACTCAGCCTCTGAAGTTTTTGAACAAACCTATTTTGGTTCACATTGATCAAGAGAAAAACAGCAAGTGAGATAAAAAAATCTAACAAAAGGTGAGCACTGTTTGACTCTGAGAGCAGTGATTCATTGTTGTTTTTCCCAGCATTGGGCCTCGCAAAAATATAGACAAGTGGGCGATTTTCATCCATCCAGCCACGTTGTGTAGGCAATAAAATAGTCAATAACTAAATAGCATCATCTTTTATGTCTCCAACCTAAAAGGGCATATAATGAGGGCAAACCTATTGAAATCTGATGAACATTGATGCACCACGAGTCAACAAAAGCAACTTCACTTAATCTATGTAAAATCTCATAGACATGCCTGCCACCTGCTGGAGATGGTGCCCATCTTCACGTGAGCTCACAAGTTGGAAAGATGATGTGCACTATGTTGCCAAATGCAGTATGGTTAAAAAATAAAAATAAAAAAAAACCCTGCAATTCATGGAAAGAACACAGTGATGGTACCAAAACATTTAGTTGGTACTGCAGTAGAGTGCTCCTTATTTTGCAAAGTTTTGAAATGTAATATTCTGACCCCCCTGAAGAGGTTCCAATTGAAATCTTGCTATTTTCGTGCTATTCTTGAGGTCGGCACCATGTCACTTCCGGCAAAGTGGCCAATCCAAAGGTAAGAATTTGTACTTCCGCGAATGGCCACTCGGTTAAAACACGCTCGGGCTCAATGCTGTTCTTTTGAAATCAGCTGGTTTGGTTTTGTGTCTAACTTGCTTCCAACAGCCAGTTCACCGCTATCATTGCCTGGAACAATGAGATTTATACACTAAGTTGACCTGAAATGAACCATTGTACATTAAATTGACAAGTCTGACCCATTTGAAAAGTGACCAAATTATATAAATTCAAATTTATTAATTTATATAGCGCCAATTCACGATAAAATCGTCTCAAGGCGCTTCACACAAAAAACAATTAAAAATTTAAAACACAAAAAAAAGAAGAAACGACCATAAAAGAAAGACAACCATAAAAGAATACAAGAATAAAAACACTTCATAACACTAATGATAAAACAGAGAAAACAAATGAGTCTTTAAACGTGACTTAAAAATCTCCACAGTATCCGACTGCCGAATGTGTGCTGGGAGATCGTTCCACAGAGCTGGGGCACGGTAGGAGAAAGCTCTGTGACCGGCAGACTTTTATTCACCCTGGGAACACACAGAAGTCCTGCACCCTGAGAACGCAGGGCCCAAGCTGGTACATAGGGGCTTACCAGGTCAGCCAGATAGGGAGGTGCAAGTCCATGAACGATTTTATAAACTAATAACAGTACTTTAAAATCCGATCTTGCAGGAACAGGAAGCCAGTGCAGGGATGCCAAAACGGGTTTAATGTGGTCAAACTTTCTGCTTTGTGTCAAGAGTCTGGCAGCAGCATTTTGAACCAGTTGAAGACCCCTAATCCTGGACTGCGGTAAGCCAGAAAACAGAGCATTACAATAGTCCAATCTAGAAGAGACAAATGCATGAATCAAAGTCTCAGCAGCAGCCATAGACAGGGTGGAACGAATCTTCGCTATATTTCGCAGATGGAAGAAGGCAGTCCTCGTAATGTCTCTAATGTGGAGATCAAAGGACAATGTAGGATCAAAAATTACTCCAAGGTTCCTCACTTTATCCGTATGATGTATAACACATGAACCTAAGCTAAGTGCTAGCTGATCAAATTTATGCCGATACCTCGCTGGACCAAGAACCATAACTTCAGTCATCAGAATTTAAAAGTAGGAAGTTATTAGACATCCAACTTCTTACTGATGCAAGGCAATCTTCCAAAGATTTTATGTGAGTGAGATTACCAGCAGTTATTGGCATGTACAATTGAGTGTCATCAGCATAGCAATGAAAGGAAATCCCAAAGCGCTGCAGTATATTCCCAAGAGGTGCTACATAAAGGGAAAAAAGCAGGGGGCCTAAAACGGATCCCTGAGGAACCCCAAACTTCATGTCCCTACAATCAGAGGAGATGCCATTACACAATACGCAGTAAGAGTGACTGGACAGGTATGACGTCAACCAGGCAAGAGCAGTTCCAGTAATCCCAAAGTGATTCTCCAGCCTATTGAGTAAAATATGATGATCCACAGTATCAAACGCAGCACTAAGATCCAGCAGCACCAAGACTGTGGTGGTATCTGAGTCCATTGCTCGCAAAAGGTCATTCACTACTTTAGTAAGTGCTGTCTCTGCGGAGTGATATTTTCTAATAGCAGACTGCAGTGGCTCAAAAAGATTACTCCCAGTGAGGTAGTCCACAAGCTGTCACAAAACCACTTTTTCCAGGATTTTAGAACAAAATGATAGATTAGATATCGGTCTATAATTCTTCAATACACTAGGGTCGAGATTGGATTTCTTAAGTAATGGTTTATTCACTGCAGACTTGAAACATTTAGGAACAGATCCAGAAGTTAATGAGAGATTTATCATTTCCAGCACAGTCGGTCCAAGAATGGGCCACAGGTCCTTAAATAGTTTTGTTGGTACAGGATCAAGTAAACAAGTTGTACTTTTTGTAGACGTCATGAGCTTTGTCAGCACACCAAGCGAGATACCATCAAAATCTGTAAATCTGGGTAACACCTCAGTGGGCGCATCCGACCTCGAGACTCTAACGCTATACTAACCAAAGCTTGAAAATCACCCGTAGAGGCCATCTTGGATTTGTAAGTGAACACCAGGAGGATTCATCAGGACTTTGATATGTTGTTTAGGATGGGTTGGGGTACCATTAAGCTTTAGTTTGTATCACGTTATATAACAGAAAATAGCTAAATTTCAATGCTTTTGAGCTACCTCTAAAAATGAATTTATACGAACAAAATGTTTTTTAATCAATTGGAACCTATTCAGGGAGTCAAAGTATTAAATTTCAAAACTTTGCAAAATAAGGACCACCCTATAGTACAGTGTACTTGAGGTAAACTCAAAAAACTGTTCTTAAATGTTGTGAAACCCATGTTTCAGACAGTATTCCATAGTAAGAGTCTCTCAGAGCCACTATTCTCCCACCATAGTTGAATACTTCCTCTTGTAGCAAAAAAAAACAAAAAAAACATGCTATGTGGTTTATTAAGCGCCTTGGGGCAACTGTTTGTTGTGATTTGGTGCTATATAAATAAAATTGATTTGATTTTGATTTGATTTATTATTCATCCTTCATTATTTGTTGGGACCAGGGCTTAAGAATGAAAAGGAAGAAGTTAGCTGCTGCACAGTGGCACCTGCTGGACAGTGTATAAATGTGCATCCATATCAAGTTTTATATATATATATATATATATTTAGATGATTTTTGACACCATTTCAAAATAAAATGCCATCTGCTGGTAATGAATGCACTGGAGCTAAGCTAAAGCTAGCACGTTAGTTCTGCAACCTATTGTTTTCTTTAGCAAATGTATCTTAAAAGGCTGTTTTTAAAACAAATTTCTCACCGTTGTCTGATTGACCATTGTATTATTTTTGTCCACAGTGTCAGTGTTCATGTGTGGTTTGAAACCGTTTCAAATCATCAATCTGCAGTAGTGTGCTGTTCTGACAAGCGCTAGCCGCTAACCTTGAGATGGCAATTTTCAAAACATTTGAAAACATTTCTGAAGAATGACTGTCAGCAGTTTAGAAATTGGTTCAGTGGTTTATGTGTGGTTTAAAGTTACTTCGTATTCCAACATATCTCTATTGTTTAACAGTATAAGCAATTTGTCTTAATTTTCTTTAAAAAAAAGAAACAGAGAAGTTTAAATACTCACTTGTAGAAAGATGTTTTTCACCAGCCTTTCTGTCGGAACAACTATACCACGTACATCGATAAGGCATTTCCACTGCAGTATTGTGCATATACCATGGAACCAGACAAATAAAGTAGTGTAGTGGTAAACAAATCTGGTAAATGGAATATTGGGCTATTGACTCCCTGATGCCAGCGTTGCATCCTTGGTGCGGTCGAATTCTTCTTTCTTCCTCTTTGGATTCAGTCGAATACACATATTAGTGCACTGTATAGTAGGCAAAAAGCAGTATGCACAAGCTGGAATATCAGAAGGCGTATAGTAATACTCAAATGGTACCCGGATTATCTACTACCTCCATAGTGTGCAAACAGAATACACTGCAACTGGAGCCTGCTAATTGAAAAAGTTCACTGGAAAATTTAAAGAAGACAGCAGATAAGTAAGTCGCTTCGGCTGCTCCCTTGTTTGCACTTGGGGTCGCCACAGCAAATCCAAGGTGGATCTGCATGTTGAATTGGCACAGGTTTTACACCGGATGCCCTTCCTGACGCAACTCCACATTACATGGAGAAATGTGACAGGGGTGGGATTTGAACCCGGAACCTTCTGCACTGAAACCAAGTGCATTAACCACTTGGCCACCACCCCTAAAGAAGACAGCAGATATATGCATAAAAATTATAGCACCATTCAAGGAGTTGTGGCATTGTACAAAGATACATCAGGAAAAGTTTTAAAAAGTCTGCTAATGCAAAATAGAATTTTTTGCGACGTGTATCTTCGCATATGTGACATTTTTACATTGCCAGGTCAAAGGACTAGTATACTAATGGCAGCGTAGTACTTCCAAATTGTACCTCTTACTTGAAGCATACACTACTATAATGGATGGGTATGTACTAAACAACATTAACTATATAGTAATGGATGCGTGGTATAATTCAAAGTCAACATCTTTTCTTCAGGCACTAAATCAGTGCTCGATGCATTACTGCCACCAGCAGGACTGGAATGCGAATTACATCTGGGTCAACAACTGACAATATATTGTCAGTCTGATTTTACTCTCTGGTATTTATTTTAAAAATTCCAGCGACATTTATGATCACATCTTTGGGTCAGAAAATCTAAATGCAAGTAATTTTTATACTTCAGTGCTTTGGACATTGTTTCAGCGATGGATTATCTTAAAATGCTAACTTATATGTGGTTGCGGTAACCGCATATGATGTGAACCATTAGTATTATTAATAGTGAAACATATCATAATGTCCAGCATACCCTGAAATCCTGTCATTTATAGAAAACATTCTTTACAGTCCAACGTCATGATGAATATCTGTAAAAAAAAAAAAAAAAAAATATATATATATATATATATATATATATATATATATATATATATATATATATATATATATATATATATATATATATATATATATATATATATATATATATATATATATATATATATATATAATATGCAAGATGACGTGCAGTGATATTTTGCATATATTGCAGATATTTTGCATCCTAATGTGTAATATGTTGTATGTGTATTTGCATATTTGGTTAGATTTGTTGCCATCTATCCAGTAGTGTGCGCACTCTCTCCCCGTTTTCCCTGGAGGTGCAGTGTGGATGACTCGTGTCCCAGCACGAAGACGCTGTCTCTCAGCTCCACATCTAATTAACTTCACGCCTCATTTTGTATGTGTTTGTATGAGTGCATGTGTGGGCTCTGGTGCTTGTGGCGGCTTTTGCCAATGCTAAAAATGAGTGCGAGCTATTTCAAATGTGTAACATTTTTGACCGAGGCTGCAACATTGGAGAGAGAGACTGGTGCCGAACCGAGACATCTGAGTCAGAGAGCGAGCAGGCCAGGAAGAGATTTGAGCAGCTGCTATTTTTGTGGTATGTTGACGTGAATATTAAAGGGAAGGATGAAAACTGTTGCTGCTCTGTCAAACTTTGTGTTGAATTCTTTGAGTGGCTTTGCTTGCAGGCCTGTGTGTGTGTGTGTGTGTGTGTGTGCATGGAGACAACAGTCATGCGATCTCTGGGTCACTCCCTCGCTGTCGGGTATCAGACAGATGTTTGAGTATAAACAGTGACGAGAAAGGCGTGTTAATGTGGTAATTACAATCAGCATGTGTGCACAGGCGCATCAGTGTTTGGACAGTTGTGGCCGCTGTGTTTGAGGGTCGCGTGTGAGGTCATGCACAACGCAGATGACAAATTTGGCAAGTAGGCAACCCCGGAGAAGACAACAGTTTTCTGTCTGTTTGTTTGATGTTTTTTGACAGCTGTGTAAAGCATCTAGAAAGGAAATCTGCAAAAGTTTTCACTCTTTAAATGCTCCCACGCTTTATAGTAGAGAAGCTTGAATCTTCAACTGCACTGGGTTGCTTGACGCGAGGACGTTTTGCTTCATATCGCAGAAGCTTCCTCAGCTAAAATTCTTGCTCTGGTAGTCTGACTTCTGTCTTGACTCTTGTAGAGAAGAATAACAGAAGCCACAAAAGCTGGAGTTTTAAACCTAACCAGACCCCTCCTACTGAGAGGCAGACTGCTATTGGCTAGTGACTAAACAATTGCTATAATTAGCACCTATTGTGTGGTAGTTAGCACCATCCTAATGAATGGGCAGCTGTCCCTCCTAATGATGGGACTGACGACTCTCCTGATGACGTGAATGACTCATTACCATGAACAAAAGACTGAAACTGCTTAGATCTGAGTACTCCATTGTAAATAGGGGACAAAGTGCGTCTCACACCCCCTCCCCAGTTAAGGCTGCGTTTCAAGTGTTTCACATACAATGCCTCCTTCACTCCTCTCTCAAACCATGTCTTTTCTCTGGCTAAGATTTTAACTTCCTTGTTCTCAAACGTGTGCTTAGTGTCTTTAAGGTGAAGATGAACTGCAGACTAAGGTCCACCGGCACCCTTTTCTGCGGTGCTGGTATAGCCTTTTGTGCAATGGCTGCTTAGTCTCGCCTATGTAGTGTCCGTTACAATTTTCCGGACATCTGATAGAATACACTACATTGCTCTGTTTGTAACTAGGGATCCTGTCCTTAGGGTGAACTAATTTCTGTCTCAAGGTGTTAACAGGTTTAAAGTAAACTGGAATTTTGTGCTGTCTGAAGATCCTCTGTAGTTTTTCCCCTACTCCTGCTAAATAAGGGAGAGACACTCCTCTTCTTCTTGTCTCCTTCTCCTGTCTGTCTGGTCTCTTTGTTCTTTGGGACTTCTGTACTTTATCTAGGGACCATCGTGGGTACCCACATATTATGAGGGCTTTCCGGACATGTTGTTGTTCTTTAGCCCTTCCCTCTGTAGTTGTGAGCACCTGTAGGGCTCTGTGTTGAAGAGTCCTGATCACCCCGAGCTTGTGTTCAAGGGGGTGGTTTTGGTTTGAGCCAAAGAGCAGATATTGTTCAGTGTGAGTGGGTTTTCTGTAAACCCATACAAAACATTGTTCTTGTAACGTACCACAATAAAAGGGCATATAATGAGGATAAACTCTTTCAAAGCTGGTGAAGCTTGATGCGCCAAGCAACTTTGTTCCTATGTAATATTCCATAGATCTGCCACCTGTTGGATGGTTAATGGATTGATGATGTATTAGGAGCAGGTGTGGTTGGTGAGAGAAAAAGACCATTTCTGCTTTAAAAAAGTACTAAATTTTTCTGATTGCTTTGCTGTGGTTACGTTTTGCCTCCACACAACCCAGCAGAAAGGATTTTGTATGGATTTAAGCGTGAAAGAAAATCAAGCTAAGGGAGATGGTTGAGCAAGTTATGAGGTCAGAGAGACACTGTTTCTGTCCAGAAAAGCACTAAATCAGAAAGGTTACTGTTAATTCTTGATTCTTTCACTGTGGTTACATTAAATACTCAAAGGCAGTCATACCTCCACACAACCCCACAGAAAGGATTCTGGATGAAGAAATAAAGAACAAGGAAGCCGGTACACATTGAATGAGGTCTGAGAGGGAGAGAGTTTCTGCATAAAAATGTAGAATAAAGCAAAAAAATAATAACATTCTAAAAAAAAGGTTATTTTTTCATTTTTAACAAGTCCATTAGAATCAGAATCTAATTTATTGTTGAGTAAGTTCTCACATACAAGAAATTTGATCTGGTGTCACTGGTGCATAAACAACAATTAAAGAAAATACTTCTGTAAGAAGTAGAGGATGCGTGGTGATGTCATTTGTAGCATCAAAGCAATTTTGTTGAATGTTGAATCTGTTTTCATTTAGTTTTTTTTGCATTTTATTTTTTATTTTTCATCATTTTATTTTTCATCGGTAACTCTCAGCCCCTGACCTGCACACACACACACACACACACACACACACACTGGTGTAGGATATCCACCTGTCACTGCACTCGCTCATTAATCACAAATCTATTATGAATTCACATTACATTGAAAAACCTCATATCTGCAACACAACACCACAGTGGGGAATACTCACATTCTGCTCCCACAGATAAGCCCGACAACTACACAACCACACAAAAAAAGACACGTACACACATGCAAACAGACACTTGCACATATATATAGATAATGTATCTGGAAATGTAAATGAGATCTAACAAGCATCCAAATTCACTGACTAAAAGCAAAGCAGAGGCAGAGAAACAAGGCCTGAAATTCCATTCATCTACTTTTTTTTAAATTTTTTTTATGGAGAACAAACATTTGCATTACTACATTGAACAGCACTATTTTTCCTGGATTAAACATTTACCGCGCTGTCTGCCGACTCTGTGCAGCTTCAGCACATAAACACAGTGATTGATGTGTGTGGACGAGCAGCAGTTAACGCAAACCTGCAGCCCGTCAGATGCTGTCAATCACGCAGAGGTCAGCCAAAGCAACAATTTGTTGAGTGCACAACCAGGAATCATAGTATTTTAAAAAATATTTATTTTAATATTTTCTCAAGCTATGTGGCGTCGCGGTTTCCACGGTTGTTGCAGATTGTCACACTTTCTGCTCTGCCGCTACATCACTGAGGTGTCCAGCAGTTTGGGAAACAGTGAGTGCATTTAAAAAAAAAAATTTAAATTAAAAAAAGTGTTCCGACAGCTGGTACGTGCAGGAAACTGTAATGATTTATTCTGTTAGCGGCTGTGTTTTTGCATGAAATACAGCTGTAGGACAACTTCTGCACATCCCGATTTCATGGTTGTAATGTGAAAATCCGGCGTAACACAGAGGTCATCCGAGGTTCAGCATTAAGACAAAGATTTATCACAATCGTGCTGGATAGAAAGTCTAAAACAGCCACTTATCCCTGTGAAATGATCCCAAACACTGTAATAGAGTCGGCTCTCCTCTGATAACATAACCAAAAGGCAGACCTTGTATTCTTTTTTTCGTAATTCATTTACAAACAGAATAGTCAGATCACAGGAAAAATAAATCACAGGTTAATCCCCTTTTACAATGGATTTTTTTTCCCTCTCTGTCCTCAGTAGGAATTAGGTTGAGCCGGCGGCATTGCTGTTGTTGTTTTTGTGCTTGTTTACCAGCATCCAAGCAGCCAGTCTGCCAGCGGCCTCTCAGTGGAATGTTCTGGAGAGGTTCTGGAGCGGGTCCAGTCCCTCCACAGTGCACCCACTGTCTCCCGTCGCGCTGCGCTGAGAGCACCATGAGGCGAGGGCGGCATGGCCAATAAGGGTGTGTGTGTGTGTGTGTGTGTGTGTGTGAGTATGAATTTAAAGCTGGTTTATCAAATGTGCTTTAATACCTGCTGGTTGTAATGGCTGAAGGTGTGTGTCTGCAGGACAGGTGGTCTCACGTCCGTCTGTCCTTGCAAAATTAATCTCGGATCGGTTTATTTAAACTATGTCAAATCGACAGGTGACCTTCACCAGCATGACCCTTGTCGAGACCTTACCCAGCCTATGTGCAAGCAAATTGGTGACAGTGGTGGCATTTTTTTTTTTTATTACAGGAAGAAACCTGAAGCAGACCAGACTCAGAGGGGTGGCCATCTGCTCTGGTCATTCTAACATTCTAAAACAAAAAGTACAGCATACATTTGAACATCCAGTGCCACCAAATGCTACAGGTAGTCGGGCAATGATACAGTTTTAGTTTTTATGTGCTTGTAGTTTGTTTGATAGCCGCTGCTTATCCATGTCAGGAAGGAGGTTACTGCATTGTGAAGAACCATAATCACAAAGTAATAAATTTAATAACAAGCATCAGAGAGGTGATTATTACTGTACCTGTGCACATAATAGTGCACTGTAAGAGTATGATGTCATCTCAATGTATCGGAGAAGTGGCACATGTGATACCAATACGGTAGACATGGTTTTGGCTTGCAGATCTAGCAAATGCATTTTTTTGTCTGCACTGAAATTGAATGATGTTTTACTGATATTATCATGGCATCACTTATAGTCCATAATGACAAATGATTAGCTGATTGATACCAGCTTTGGATAGACTCTTGAGCCCCATTGGCTGGGGAGATATCCAAGAAAATGTTGTACAGTTGTGACATTTCATGTTGTTTTAGTGATGTCATGATCAAATCACTTACATCAAATAATGACAATGACAATAATGACAATCGATATGAACTTTTGCTCACCTCTTTACCCTGATTGGTTGTGGAGATATCCTAGAAAAAGTGTTTTTCACGCAATTATGGCTTTGTTTCATGATGTTTTAGTTATGCCACAAAGTCCTTTATGACATGTAATTGATTGATGTAGTTGATTGATATCAGAATCTGAATCAAATTTATTTACAAGTAAGTTCTCACATACAAGGAATTTGATCTGGTGTCATTGGTGCATGAACAACAATAAAAAGAAAAGGTAAAAATATTCCTGTACAAAGTAGTTGGTGCATGGACAACAATCAAAAGAAAAGGTAAAAAATACTCCTGTACGAAGTAGTTGGTGCATGAACAACAATAAAAAGAAAAGGTAAAAAATACTCCTGTACGAAGTAGTTGGTGCATGAACAACAATAAAAAGAAAAATACTTCTGTAAGGAGTAAAGGACTTAAATAGACAAAACTATGTTCACTGTCAAATAAATATAACATAGTGGAATGAGGCTATGCAAAGGCATGCAGATGTACAGTACCTTTCAGTACAGGGATGATCAATCTGTACTGTGTGTGAGTGAGGGGGAGCAGGCATAATTTCTAAGTCTAGCTGTGGATGGAAAGAAGCTGTTTTGTGTCTTGAGGTTTTAGTCCTGATGGACCTCAGCCATCTGCCAGAGGGGAGGGTGACAAAAAAATTGTGTCCTGGGTGAGGGATTGGCCACTATCTTCCTTGCTTGCCTTGGGGCCCTGGAGGTGTACAGGTCCTGTAGGGATGGCAGATTGCAGTTGATCACCTTCTCTGCTTCATGGATGATACACTGCAGTCTGCTTGTTGTGTGGGCCGCTGAAGAGGAGGTACTGCTGGCCCACCACCACCAGAGGGCGCCCTGCCTGGAGTGCGGGCTCCAGGCACCAGAGGGCGCTGCCGCATCATGGGAGTAGCCTGGGTGACAGCTGTCACCCATCACCAGACACAGCTGTTCCACTCAGCACAGAGGTATATCAGGAGGACGGTGTCTCCACCTCAGTGCCGAGATATCGCCTAAGACTAAGGTAGTATTCTCTGCATTTATATATTGCATAACCAGCTAAACCTGTTCAACCTTTTCAGGACTGGTGACTACAGATAGCTTCATTGTTTGGATAAGTACTCACCTTCCTGCTGTTCTTTGACAAGAGGTGGAGGCGGCTTCTCCCCTCTCCGTTACTGGGTGCGGTCATCCACGCCTGTGTGTTGTTGCTCTCTCCTGCCAGCAGTACCGGATCCGACGAGCGGAGGCAGTGGCCACCTGGGAATTCGGGACTTGGCGGTTCCAGTATTTCCAGGGTTCGGTGGCAGAGGAGATCTGGGTGGTTCCGGTTCGACTGAGACGGACGTCTCCTACCTTCGAGCCTGCCCACACGACACCAGCGGATTCAACCCCAAATTGTGTTTGTTATATTAATTGTGCTTGTTTCACAGAAGTAAATCTTGTTATTTACCTTCTCCATTGTCCGTTCATTGCGCCCCCTGTTGTGGGTCCGTGTTCCTACACTTTCACAACACTGCTCCTGTCCTCAGCAGTGGCAGTAGCGTACCAGACGGTGATGGAGGAGGAGATGATGAATTCAGTGATGGCAGGGTAGACGTTCATCATCGTTTTTGGCAGACTGAACTTCCTTAGCTGCCACAGAAAGTACATCCTCCGTTGTGCTCTCTTGACGTTCAGCTCCCACTTAAGGTCCTGGGTGATAGTGATCCCCAGGCTTTGGGTCAGCTCTCTGGCCCAAATGGTTCTAGACATATCATAGAAAATGTGATTTATTCTTACTCTGTTTTTGATGACCTTGTCCTTCGATCAAGCTGCTCCAACTGTTACCCAAGGAATATGTAGCAGAGTAATAAAACTGTACACTCAAACGCTTCATCAGAATCTCTAAACTACATCTCTAACCTTCACAAACCCATCTTAAAATCATTCATATCAACTTGATTCTGTTGGTATTCTGTTGGTATCAGTAGAGCCTATATCATTTTGTAAAACACTGTTCCTTGACTGCTTTGATCGGGTTGTGTGTGGAACAGTGGAGGCAATGAGTGGAATTGTCGCGATGGAAACTTATGGCTTTGTTGCTGCTTGGCTCAGCCCACGTTTGGGGAACTGACCTTTTGCAGCCTGCATGGAGCCAAGCTTGTGCATCCGAACCTTCAAAAGGCCGAGCGATATGTCGCACCAGAGAGCGGTGAGAAGCGGCTCCTGCTGCTGCCGCCGCCAAACTAAAGTCACACTGCGCCAGTGAGCTTGAATGGTTGATTGTCGTCGTATTTGGGGGTGATTGTGTCCTTTCCAAAGGAGCACTCACACTGCAGCAGGTAATAACAGCTTGGGGCAGGAGATGGAGCCAAGAGCCCAGATCCTCTGAGATAGCAGAAGGTGACCCTTAAATAAGAGTGATGCGACTTTGTATGTTATCTGTGAGGACCGTTCTGTGCCGGCACAGAAGCCTCCTGGCCTTCAGCTGTGGAAAACAACTTGTTTTTAGTAGTTCCCTTTTTGAATGTACAGTGGTCCCTCGTTTATCGTAGGAGTTATGTTCTAAAAATAACCTGCAATAGGCGAAATCCACGAAGTAGTCAGCGTTAGTTTTTACAATTATTATAGATGTTTTAAGGCTGTAAAACCCCTCACTACACACTTTATACACTTTTCTCAAACAGGCATTAACATTTTATCACTTTTCTCGCCTGTGTAAACACTCAAAGTTCAAACCTTAGTAGAAAAATAAGTCCAGTATTATAGAATGAAACCAAAGATCAAAAACTGTTTTCAGGCCCAAATATTTGTTTGAGAAATAAACATAGAATGTTTTCCTATAAATAATTATGGCTTTTAGAACGAACAAATTAAATTTTAACGATCAACCTACGAGGTAGGACACATAAGAAATTATTAATAGTGACTCACCAGTATTTCACAGTTCCTCTGATCGCGCCTCTTCGTCCTGGCGCCACTCCGCTGTAGCGTCTTTTTCCACTGAGTGACACCTCGGTGCAGGTGTCTTTTTCCGAGTAAACACAGTTATGGGTAGTTGTTGGCGCTCTTTTTTTCTTCTGGGCGAGAAGAGTCTTATAAACAGACACACGCAGAACACAATTCGGGTGCTCTCCCGTCACGGTGATGCCGACTGGTGCCGCGACCGGCCTGCTTGATGAAGACGCAGAACACAATGCGCTGTAAAACAAACAAACAAACAAAAAACTCATGCAAAATTGGACTAAAAAAAATCTAGTGACCTATGATGTTGAATGAAACCCTGACGTGGATTCTGGATGGGCTTATGTCCATTGTTTTACGGTATATAATAATAATAATAATAAATTTTATTTCTAATGCAGTTTTTGTTTGATACCAAACCTCAAAGTGCTACAAGTGCAAACAGAGAAAACAGATAAAACAACAAAATACAGCAATGTCAACAATTTAAAACGGTGTATAAAAAAGTTTAAAAAAAGCAAACAGCATTTAGTCCATATATGCTTTTCTAAAAAGGAAGGTTTTAAGTCCTTTCTTAAAAGCATCCACCGTCTGTGGAGCCCTGAGGTGGTCTGGGAGAGCATTCCACAGATGGGGAGCTGCGGCCTCAACGGCTCTGTCGCCCATAGTTTTAAGCCGTGTCCTGGGCGGGAGCAAACGGTGCTGTTGGCCTGACCGGGTCCGGTTGATGTTTGTGGTGTGAGCAGTTCGGTGAGGTAAGTGGGGGCCGCACCGTGCAGACAGTGATGGGTGTGCAGAAGGATCTTGTATTCTATATGGAGGTGAACGGGGAGCCAGTGGAGGGTGTGGAGGATGGGGGTGATGTGCTCATGTTTCCGCACCCTCATCATATGTATATAATAAGATAAAGCATTTTTCAAATTTTGTATGTTCTCTTTCATCTTCTTCCTTCTACTTCTTCTTCCTCATCATCATCATTATCATTATATCATCGTCATTATCATCATTATCATCGGCATTATCATTAATATCGTCATTATTATCATCATTATTATCGTCATTATCATCATTATCGTCATTATTATTATTCATCCACCTAGTAGGTGTAGTGGTAGGAAAAATAGTTTATTGTACCTAAAATGGAATTCTGTTTCACAGCATTATATTATTAGTAGAATTAGTACATTTTCATGTACATAGCAAGAAGCAATGTTGGCACAGTGGCTTAGTGGTTAGCAGTTTTGCTTCACAGCAAGAAGGTCGTGGGATCACTTCCCATCTGGGGCCTATGTGGAGATTGCAAGTTCGCATGGGTTCTCTCCAGGTGCAGCAGCTTCCTCCCACATCCAAAGACATGCAGGTTTGGTGAATTGGTGACTTTAAATTGACCGTAGGTCCAGGGTGTACTCGGCCTCTCACCCTGTGATGGCTGGGATAGACTCCACCCCACACTGTGACCCTTGATTGGAGTAAGAGGGTATAGAAAATGAATGAATGAATAGCAAGAAACAAGTTTTTAATTTATCTGTTCTTGTTATTGCGTTTTCCCATCCATTGCCAGAGAAGATGAATAAATTTTTGAATAAACATCATCATTATTATTGTCATTATTAGTAGTATATTATTATTATAGTAGTATTATTAAAATTCAAATTAATTAATTTATATAGCGCCAAATCACAACTAGTTGCCTCAAGGCGCTTCACAACATCATATAAAAGGCAGAATAAAATGAATTAAGATTAAAAACACAATTAAAAAATTAAAACATAAATAAGTAAAAGGAATAAAATAAAAAGGACAAAAAAGACACACTATTGTATAAAATACTAATGATAAAACAGGGAAAAAAGTGTGTCTTCAGTCTGGCCTTGAAAGTCTCCACAGAGTCCGACTGTCGACAGATCATTCCACAGAGCCGGGGCACGGTAAGAAAAGGCTCTGTAACCAGCTAACGTTTTATTCACCCTAGGGACAGACAATAGGCCTGCACCCTGTGAACACAGGGCCCGAGCCGGTACGTAGGGCTCGGCCAGGTAGGAGGGGTGCCAGTCTGTGAACAATTTTATAACCAGTCCGGACCCCGGACCCCCACCCCTGCCACATTTCTCCATGTAATGTGGAGTTCCGTCAGGAAGGGCATCGGCGTAAAACCTGTGCCAATTCAACATGCAGATCCACCTTGGATTTGCTGTGGCGACCCCGAGTGCAAACCAGAGAGCAGCCGAAGGGACTTACTGAAGACCCCGGACACTGAACTGCAGTTATTATTGTATGTCGTGGACATGAACGAGCGAAGCTCTTCAGCATCTCACCATGTCATTTCCGGTTTGTGGCTTCATCTACCATCGGTTTGTGGCTTTTTACGACAATGTTGTCCAGTTTGTGGCTTTTTCCCCACTGGGCAGATTTTGTTTGTGCCATTTCCAGATTGTTTTGTGCCATTTCTGGTTTGTGCCTTCATCTACCATAACAGGAAGCTTGTATTATTATTACATTTTCATCCATCTCTACCAGTCATGCACAATCCACAAGAGGCAACAAGCAAAATTTTCAGCACCCAGATTGGCTACACAATATGTTTGGAGCAGGATGAATTTAAATAGATGTTTTCCAATTTTCTTATTTCAAGAAAATAAATAAAAACATATACTTATATTAATGCAATTCATCATCATGTTATAAGTCCCATTTTCCAAGAAAATTCACTTTATTTCTTTGTAGATGTAGACGATCACTCAAAAATAAAATCATTTTAAAAGCCTGAGTACGTACGAGGTCTGTGAGAAAAGTATCGTCCCTTTTTATTTTTTTGCAAAAACCATATGGATTTGAATCACGTGTGATTGCATCAGACAAGCTTGAACCTTCGTGCGCATGCGTGAGTTTTTTCACGCCTGTTAAGTCATTCACCTGTGAGCAGGCTTTGGGTGAGCAGTGGTCCACCCCTCTCATCGGATTTTTATTGCGAATAAATGTCTGAACGATTTGGAGCTTTGTTGCATCAATTTTTTTTTTCCAGAAACTGTGAGAGACCTCCAGGTGGACACCGTTCGGAAAATTAATATGGCTTTCAGGGACGATTTTATGGGGATTATACAGATTAAGGAGTGTTACTGCCGCTTTAAGGACGGCCCACAACTGCTGAGAGCGCGGCGCGCTCCCAGCGCCGATCGACATGCTCAAACAACCAGATCATTTCCAATGTGAAGGCTTTGTTGATCCAGGACCTCGTCTGACTTTCACAAAAGGCAGGAGACGTGGACATCAGCACTTTTTCGGCACATTCCACTGTTACAGGAGTTTTTTTCATGGAAAGAAAAGCGGAGGGATGCGCCACGGAGCTGTTCATTACGTGGCACAAAACCACCTCCGTGTTGGTCTCAACAGGACAGCTTTCAGGTGGATTTCAGATGGATTCCGGTTGCTTTTCAGTCGTGTGATTATCCGATTGTGATTGTGCATGAGCTGGACATGCCCCAACATGTCCTGGAAGGCTTCATCACGGCGTTGCTTTGCGCCATGCGGTGGAGCCGCTCCTCTTTCCATGACAAAAACTCCTGTAACAGTGGAATTTGCCGTTCATTTCTAAACTGGATGCTGTCTTGATCCGGTATGTCGTCTGACTAGCACAGGAATTGTGAAAAGACGTGGACATCAGCACTTTTTCAGCACATTAAGATAGACGTGCGGAGGAGTTCCGCGTGTCGCGGTGGAGCCGCATGGCGCAAAGCAACACCGTGATGAAGCCTTCCAGGACATGTTGGGGCATGTCCCGCTCATGCACAATCACACTCGGATAATCACACGACTGAAAAGCAACCGGAATCCATCTGAAATCCACCTGAAAGCTGTCCTGTGAGACCAACACGGAGGTGGTTTTGTGCCGCGTAATGAACGGCTCCGTGGCACGTCTCTCCGCTTTTCTTTCCATGAAAAAAAACTCCTGTAACAGTGGAATGTGCCGAAAAAGTGCTGATATCCACGTCTCCTGCCTTTTTGTGAAAGTCAGACGAGGTCCCGGATCAACAAAGCCTTCACGTTGGAAATTATCTGGTTGTTTGAGCATGTCGATCGGCGCTGGGAGCGTGCCGCGCTCTCAGCAGTTGTGGGCCGTCCTTAAAGCGGCAGTAACACTCCTTAATCTGTATAATCCCCATAAAATCGCCCCTGAAAGCCATATTAATTTTCCGAATGGTGTCCACCTGGAGGTCTCTCACAGTTTCTGGAAAAAAATTGATGCAGCAAAGCTCCAAATCGTTCAGACATTTATTCGCAATAAAAATCCGACGAGAGGGGTGGACCACTGCTCACACAAAGCCTGCTCACAGGCGAATGACGCAACCGACAGGCGTGAAAAAACTCACGCATGCGCACGAAGGTTCAAGCTTGTCTGATGCAATCACATGTGATTCAAATCCATATGGTTTTTGAAAAAAATAAAAAGGTCCGATACTTTTCTCACAGACCTCGTATAACCTGATTTTCTTACAAATTTCACAAGAAAGCATTTTGGAAATTAGGGTTTTTTCATTGATGAAACGATTTCCTTTAAATGTGCCTGAAACTGTTTTACAGTGCTTAGATTTGGGCAGAAGTGATGTTGAAATAATATAATGTAAAAGTTGCAATAATATAAAAAATGTGAAGGATTGTTTCTTTAGTTTCTCTTCCAAGACACTGGAATACTCTCGTGCTCTATGTACTCTCAAAATCTCTACGTTTTACTCATTAGAATGTCACATTGGCTGATGTTAACGGGCATCTGAAGAACCGTTTACTCTCCTCCAGCTTATAACAAATTTAACTGACATATAAATCACAGGAGAGCAAAGATCAGATGTTTATCTCTTCACATTCAGGTTGTGCAGGATTTCTGTGTAACGGGCTGCTGCAAACAGGCACCAGACATTCCATAAATGCCACCAGGAGGAACGTGTGCACGAGCTGGCGATATACGGTCAGGTCAGAGTAAAACAGAGTGGAACTGTGTGTCTGGCTCTATTGAGGCCATGTGCCTCATAGCAGACTGTGTAATGGGCGTGTTGTGTTGTTGTTGAGATAAGCAGGTGACTCCTCCAGAGCCTCGGTTGATAGTGTTTGTGGCTGCGAGCCGTAAAGCTGTCAGGGTGAACGCCGTGGAACACATGCGCATACGTATCACAGCTACCCGCCGGTGCACGCGCATAAAACGAGATCAGATCAGATACGCCCACCCCTTGCTGGGTCCGCACACAGGAGCAGCAAACGCGCCAATGTGCTTTCCGACAAATATGCACACGTGCACGCTATGCTTCCTGGAAAATCTTTTCAACGCTTCCGGAAAATGGCTGTGCACATGCAACAGGTGACTTCTGCGTCATCTTTACTCGCTTGTATTATTTCTGCACAACCCTGAATTTTAGGTAGGGAATTACAAGTACGTTCAGAAATTAATGCAAATTATCCTTTTTTTTTGCAACCAGATTATCACAGTTATTGACCAACAAGTCAAGTCTATGCTGGCGGGGACACACATCTTGGATGGCAGCCACCCAGGCAGACTACTACTCAAAAGTAACCATCTCTCTGCTGAAGTCAGGTGATGTGTGGAGATCTTTTGGGCATTTATGGACTTTTGGAGTATGTAGTTTGCTTTTGGGCTGTTGCATCAACATGGCGACCACCATGAGTGGGTCCGCTCTCATGTAGATATGAAGGTCGTGGACCCGTTTAGAGTCCATGACAGAGTTGCAATCCAAAATGGCCTCTGTGGTTGCAGGCTGGTCACAATGGGGTCTCCATCGTTGGAAAAAAGATTCCTCTTGGTGGTCATCACTTACCATCACTCCCCATCAGTCTCCAACAGGTATTGAACTCTTTAAAACATTCACACAAGTTGTGCGACCAGTTAACAGACACATGGGTCTCATTATCATTCTTTATAATCTCTCATGTCTCAACTCGCTATCAACTTGACCCTGTGGGTTGTAACAGACTCTCAGTTGACTCTGCATGGGGTTGCATCAAAGATCGCCGATACTAGTACATTTTTCAGTCGCAATGCAAGGTTAAAGTAAACACAAATAACAGATCACAACGGAGACCAGCCAAGACTTGTGAGAGTTGACAAATGTCATGATCTTGTAGGTCTTATATAGGTCTAAGTTCGGTGTAATCGCGGCATATGAACATGAAAACACATCGATTCATTGTTGCAGGTGATTATACACTAATGAACACATGGTTATAAATGCTATATTGTATTTCTGCTGTACACAAAGACACCTAAATCCTACACGCTGTAGCATTAAATTGTCCAAATGTACCGTAGATGACGCAAAGCTGCGTGTCTGAACGCGCTTGTAGCTTTTTTGTATTTGTGGCCTACATAAACACACATGGGAGTTTATTTGAGAAACACTGCTGCCGTCCATCGAGCATGAAGAATTAGTGTTTGAAATCCAAACTGCTGGGAGCTGCCGAGGCTCCTACTGCGAAGAAAACGATAATCTGCCTCAGTAAAGAAGAAAAAAAAAATATCCCATGGTTACCTCATAGATTCTTATGTAAGATTACTTGTGTATTTATATATATATTTATTTATTTTTTATTTTGTAAAGAATTTAATCAGATGCCGACTGTGCCGCGGTGTCTTGCTGTGTCCTGCTGCAGGAGCCAGTGCAGCTCCCTCATCTGCAGAATCTCAAGATGCACACAATGCACCAATTACTGCACTGGGATATACAGGTATAGGCCAACGTGCGTGAGCATGCACGCTCTATGCAGATGCACAGGGGTGTGTGCACGGGCGGAACCCCCGGGCGGTGTCTTGGTCCTCCTGACTGATGAAACGGCAGCAGTCGTGGTGGTGTCGAAGCCATAAAACAAAGGCTGCAGTGTAGATGAGCTGCCAGCCGCACCTCCAGTGATGGATTTCATTGCTAAACATTTTCTGCCATTTGGTCTCCCTCCTGCATTTTTTTCTCTTTTCCTCCCCGCTCTCTTCATTTTCCCACTTCTTTCATTCTGTTATTTCATATCTGAGGGGTTATCATCTTTTGCATTTTCTCCCCATCCTGCTGCTGTCATTCTTTAGTTTTTTTGTTCTGTCTTTGGACCTTTCTGAACAATTTACCGCGACCTTCACTTGTCTTTACCGTTGAACATCTGGGGTTTTTGACCTTGACAAAAGGAGTGCATCTGTTCTTTTCTCATTCTGCAGTGTCTGTTTGAATATTTTTCCTTTTCTGTCTCCTCGGCTCCACTTGTGTGTACGTGTCCATGATAACCTGCCGCTGACTGTGTTTTGTCGCTCCAATATCCTCTAAACCCTCTTTGAAATTAGGGTTGGTCCACCGGTGAGAAGTGTCAGGCAGAAAATTGCCCCCCCCCCCCCCCCCCCCCCAAAAAAAAAAAATTGTCATCTCTATTTCTGAACTTGTGCATGAAGCAGACTGATTACTTGATAATAACAGCCGTTTGACACACCGGTGTTAAATCCTGCTTGTTCGTGACTCAGTTTTCTTATGCAACTGGATGCAGCTTGGTGAAATATTCAAAACTGCATAAATGGTGCGACTAATAATAGATGATAAAACATCACAGAGAGAGATTATATTCACACCAGGGTAGTCTTTAGAAATTGTACTCCATGGTGCGTAATCTTCCCAAACAATGGATTAATACCACAGTGTTGCATTGTTACCTCTACCAAGGAGGTTATGTTTTCGGTCACGTTTGTTTGTTTGTCTGTCTGTTTGTCAGCAGGATAACTCAAAAATTTTGAACGGATTTTGATAAAATTTTGTGGAGTGGTTGGAAATGACAAGAGGAACAAGTGAATAAATTTTAGTGGTGATCCGGATCACGATCCAGGTCCCGATGCTAACCCATTAGCATATCTATGGCTTTTTCAATGGTAAAAGTTAGCATTAAGCAGTTGCAGCTGTCATCACATTCGGGTGCATTTGTTTTCAAATTGTAATATTTCTTAAATTTATTTTTGTTTATATATTAATAATCTAATGATTATTATATACAATTTTAGAGAAAGAGACAAAAAGAAATAGATCACTGTGCCAAAGAGAGAATCTCTTAGGGTCAGTGACCCTATGGCCTTTTTTAGAGAAGTGTTTCATAAATGTAAAAAATTCATATATTTGCAGTTTAGTTGAATAATAAATTGAATTTTGTCTCTTATTTGTTTTTGTCTATAAGCACATGCAATATCAGTGCTCAGATGACGGTAGCTTCTGGGAAAGGTGCAAGTTGCAATAAACTGTGATGCCAAGCGCTAAGGATACATGCTATCCAGTCACAACAGATGAAACTTTTTTACTACTGAGCAAACATCGTTAGACTTTTTTTAGGTTCAATGATTCCACAGTGTGTAGATGTTATGGCGTCAGTGACCCCATGGCCTTGGCGGAGGTTTGCACTCTCTGAGTGCTTCTAGTTTTTATTATACATTCTTTTTATATTTCCAACCACATGATCAAGAAGCATGAAACTAAATAAACCCAACTACAAAGTATTCACAATCCTAATTGTAATTATTCAGAGTGTCTGTGTGGTTTTGTGTGAAAATGCCACGATCAAAGCAAACATAGCTTTGCCCGGGTGGACCAACCCTGACATATTACACTGGAATTAATGTTGTTGTGTATTTGTGCATAATTTGTTACACACCCAGAGTAAATGTATATCCACTACTATAAGCAACAGGTTCACCGTTGTGTCCAGCCTGTACTCAAAGTTCTTGAAATGGAGCAATAGCTCCATCTGGTGAATATTTACCATGAACGCAGGTACAACAGAATTTTGTCAAGAGCTCTAGTTTCATTATAACATACACAGGCTGTAGGTACTGCGCTGACCTGGATGTTTTGTTACTAAGTGTGCAAGAATGAACTGATAATCAAATTTCAATTTTAAAGTAATAGATAAGACTACATCGATACACCTAAATGTCATTATCAACTTAATCAACCTAAATGTACTATGAGCCAGATGATGCCTCAATTTTAATGTTATGAATCAATTGAGTTAATCCTCCTTCACTGCTACTTCCATGTCTTCGGATTCAGATTTTATTTAAAATAACATTATTAAAATAATCAGTTAAAACTGCAAAAGGTGCAGGCTGAAGCCTAGGCTTTTTCCCACTTGCTCTCTCTGCATCATTAATAATTAGAAGAGTGCATTTCAATCCACCATATTTTCTTACATGAGCTTTAAAAAAAAAGAAATCTCACAAATTATATCAAACAAAATCTTCCTTAATAAATTCCCTTCCTTTTTTGTATATATTTTTCAGTCCTCTGCTTTATGAACCTGTTCACAACTGTAAGTTGTGCTTGTCAAGAGAAATTGCTGGCCTCCTTCCTTCTGTTCATCTGTATGGCAAAACCTTCCACGTCCTAAAACTCAGGAACTGTAAAATGTTCAAAACTGAAACTTGTATGCATTAATACTGGGACATCAAAGCTCTGCCTGCCAAAAAATCATGCATTTCTGACATTTATGAATGGCTTTTTTTTTTTACTGAATTTTGGGTTTCAAGTAGGAAATGGGGAAGGAGCCCTGAAATGCTCAGATCGGCCACTAGATGGCAACAAAAGCTACTCAAATGTGTGGCAAGGTCTCAACTGCGGCTTTTTTCAGTTTAAAAACAAGTCAATTGTCCATAAGAGCAAGAGACACAGCTGGAAGTTAACTTTTGACAAAATAGGATGGGTTGACAGCCAAAAATCAATTTGCAGTTGTGTCTATATATATATATATATATATATATATATATATATATAATATTCTTACACCATGTAAAGCTTTTGTGAGAAGCTCCGGAATACCAAATTTTGTGACATAAATCAACATGTCCAACATCAGTAGGTGATATAAAGGATAAATGTTGAACTTTACATTTTGTTCACAATTTCATGCTGTCCTACTGGTCGAGAATGGGAGAGCTCATGTTATGTTAACGACAACTGACTTCTTCTACTAGGCTTCATCTATGTTGCACTTACTGCTACTGTATGTGGTGCTGCCCCCAGTGGTGAACAGAAAATGCGCAGAGACACCACCACCATGCTGCTGCACAGTAGTAAAAATGTGAATTTCAACCTTGATTTATTTATTTATTTTAATTTATTTATTTATTTCATTTTTGGGTGAAACACTGAAGGGAGAAAGCCTTAACGCTGTGCTTCTGTCGAAGTCTCTCTGGTGTGTAAAATGTTGGCCACATGCTGTTTTATTTTGAAGGATGAAAGATCCTCTGGGGAGTTCCTGAGTTCCTGCAGGACACCAAGCACTACAACAGGATTTAGTCCCACTCATGTGGCCGTGAAGGTTAATGTGGAACGGGCAGATGCTGTATTTAGAGATGACTCCATAAAACAAGCGTCTGTCGACAACTTGATGCTTTATCATTAAGCATTAGATCAGAGCCGTTTGAAGTCCAAAAGTCAGGTTCATTCTGTGTTTCCACGCTTAATCTCAGCTGACATAACACCTGTTTGCATGTTAAATCTGTTGACTTAAGCGCTTTTGTGCGGCTAATGTAAAGTAATTCTTGCTGTTTAACATAAGAGCTGTTTGGAGGCTTTGCAAGGGAATGAAAAGGAAGGTTTTATATCCACGACCCAAACCGTGATCCCATAGTCTGTGTAGACTTTCTCTCTTCTCTGACTTCAAAAGAAGCCTCTGAATAACAATCGTACCTATTGAAGCCCCACCTGGGCGGCGTTTTAAGCACCGCTATTAGTTCAGCTGCTTGTCTGTGCGCAGAACGATTTGCTCACAACCAAAATAGATTTTACTGGCGTTGTGTCTCTGAAAGCGCATTGACTGTCTCTGATGTCACGTCTGCAGCGTTGTGTTCGGCCCACAGGAGGTCCAGCGGTAACTGTGACAGGATTTCGTCTCATCGTGGAAACTCTGGTGTGCAAGTACACAAACACAGCATTTCAAAGTGCAGTCTGTGGATTGCAGAGAAGTCACGAAGGGGAGAAAAGTGTCATTGATGTGTAAATTCCCTATAAATAATTCCTCTCGTCTCCTTGCGTGTGCATGTCTTTGCCCCGCTCTCTCTCTCTCTCTCTCTCTCTCTCTCTACCTCTCTATCCGTCATTATGAAACATATTTTCAGCAGGTTTCCACGACCTTCCAGCAGCTGTCTCTCCCTCGCAATTTGTGATGAAGCATTTCGCCGTAATGGTGAATAAAAGCAGGGGTGCTGCAGCCTGTACGCGCTCACACGGTGTGAGAGTCCCCGTGTTGCTTAGCTCAATATTTACAGGCAGAAAACCTGATTTCACATCAGTCACACTACACTGGCAGCAGACACCCACTGGCCACAACTGCAGGAGTCCAACTGTGAGCTTTTTTTTTTTCCATTTTTTCTGTTGCATTTTCTTGCCAAGCTCTTTTTCTTTACATCCTGTTTGTTCTTGCTTTCTTTTTGCATCATTGTGTCCACCCACCCGGGAGGATCTCCAGTGTGCCTAGAGTTTGGTAAAGACCGGGCACCATAACGCAAAATGAAAAATGCTGTTATTTTGTTTATCTCCATTTAAAAAGGGCATATCAAGACAACTAGCGTGTTGCCTGTGGGGATCCACGGGCTCTAGATTGGTTAGTGTTTATAAAATAGGTAGCTGACATTTTTCAAGGGTGGTAATAAATTATCCAAAGATTCTATAATGAGTTGGAATGGCATGTGAGTCCAGAATGTAATTATCAGCATACATTGTTTACTGTTCTTATGTAATATCCATAATTTGTCCAAAAATATTTGTCCTATCAATGTTTCATTTTGGCGGTGTTCATCCTTGACCCCAAATACATAAACATACCAAACGGGAAATGTCAGCTCTCCCCAGTTTTTCTGTGTTTGAAGGTACACACATACAGGCAGGCACATACACGTACACAGAGGCCACTTGGCTTTTAATATATAGGTGATTTACTGCCCCCTGCTGGAATGGTGTGTGAGTCCAGAATGTAATTATCAACGTCCATTGTTCACTGTTGTTAGCTATTATCCCTAATTTCTCGAAAAAATATTTGTCCTATCAAGTTTCCATTTTCGTGGCATCCATCCTTGACCCAAAATATACTCAACAAAAATATAAACGCAACACTTTTGGTTTTGCTCCCATTTTGTATGAGATGAACTCAAAGATCTAAAACTTTTTCCACATACACAATATCACCATTTCCCTCAAATATTGTTCACAAACCAGTCGAAGTCTGTGATAGTGAGCACTTCTCCTTTGCTGAGATAATCCATCCCACCTCACAGGTGTGCCATACCAAGATGCTGATTAGACACAATGATTAGTGCACAGGTGTGCCTTAGACTGCCCACAATAAAAGGCCACTCTGAAAGGTGCAGTTTTGTTTTATTGGGGGGGGGGGATACCAGTCAGTATCTGGTGTGACCACCATTTGCCTCATGCAGTGCAACACATCTCCTTCGCATCATCCGTGAAGAGAACACCTCTCCAACGTGCCAAACGCAAGCGGATGTGAGCATTTGCCCACTCAAGTCGGTTACGAGGACGAACTGGAGTCAGGTCGAGACCCCGATGAGGGCAACGAGCATGCAGATGAGCTTCCCTGAGACGGTTTCTGACAGTTTGTGCAGAAATTCTTTGGTTATGCAAACCGATTGTTTCAGCAGCTGTCCGAGTGGCTGGTCTCAGACGATCTTGGAGGTGAACATGCTGGATGTGGAGGTCCTGGGCTGGTGTGGTTACATGTGGTCTGCGGTTGTGAGGCTGGTTGGATGTACTGCCAAATTCTCTGAAACGCCTTTGGAGAGACGGCTTATGGTAGAGACATGAACATTCAATACAGGAGCAACAGCTCTGGTTGACATTCCTGCTGTCAGCATGCCAACTGCACGCTCCCTCAAATCTTGCGACATCTGTGGCATTGTGCTGTGTGATAAAACTGCACCTTTCAGAGTGGCCTTTTATTGTGGGCAGTCTAAGGCACACCTGTGCACTAATCATGGTGTCTAATCATCATCTTGATATGGCACACCTGTGAGGTGGGATGGATTATCTCAGCAAAGGAGAAGTGCTCACTATCACAGATTTAGACTGGTTTGTGAACAATATTTGAGAGAAATGGTGTTATTGTGTATGTGGAAAAAGATTTAGATCTTTGAGTTCATCTCATACAAAATGGGAGCAAAACCAAAAGTGTTGCGTTTAAAATGTCAAATGTCAGCTCTCCCCAGTTTCTCCGTGATCAAAGCCATACACATGCGCGCACACGTACACAAAGGCCACTTGGATTTTAATATATAGGTGATTTACTGCCCCCTGCTGGAATGGCGTGTGAGTCCATTGTTCACTGTTGTTAGATAATATCCCTAATTTCTCCAAAAATACGAGTTTGTCCTATCAAGTTTCTGTTTTCGCGGCATCCATCCTTGACCCAAAATATATAAACATACCAAATGTCAAATGTCAGCTCTCCCCAGTTTTTCCGTGATCAAAGCCATACACATGCACACACACACACACACACACACACACACACAGAGGCCACTTGGCTTTTAATATATAGATGAAGTGACTAAAATTTGGGGAATTTTGATGCACCACAATATTAATTAGGGAAATTTTTGTTTGGCTTATGCATCATGCCACAGAGCTGCCTGCAACCTGCTGAACACTGCCACCTGCTGCATGGTTAGTGGATACTGGATGGATGATGTAATATTCAGAGGAGGTGTGGCTGAAGGCACTGTTACACACTGTTTCTACATAAAAATGTACTGAATCTAAGAACAATATGTTTGTAGTGAACGGGTAACTGAGAGGATGGAAGGACATCCATGTTCTGCTATAATTTTGGTTTAAAAAAATTATTTATTTATTTATTTGAATGCCATGTTTGTCAGGTCAAATGTCATGAAAAAGTTAAATTTCTTGTACTTCATGAGAGAATTTGGGCTACTGTAACATGCAATTTAAAAAAAACTATTAAATGAATAAATAAAATTCAAATAAGCAGTATGTCATCCACAATTTTATTTAATTGACATTTTTATGTTCAATGTCTGACCTGAAAATGCATTATAAAGACATTATTTTTATTATAAATGTGAAAAAAATTGTCAAACATTTTCCATAATTGCTCTTAAACTGAGCTAAAGCATTAAATAAATAAATAGGTTTTAAACTATGAGGTTGAAAATTAATGAGGTTTTTGTCCACTTCCTGTCTGTAGAGGTTTGTTTTCACTGAACTGTTCCCTCAAAAGTCAAACGCCTGACTTGTATCACATGACAAAGCAGTAAACACAACATCTGGTTCCCCTCACAAATCATTTACTGTATCATTTTAAAGTGTTGCCCTTTTAACCTTTGCAAAATGTGAGATGTTCCGCGATGCGTTCAGGTGCTGACGGGATTTCAAAACAACGTTTCGTATCGGAGGTTGTTCCATCTTGTTTCTAAGCTCTCAGCCTTGTCCCAGTGGGTCTTCCTTCTCTGGCTTGTTATCTGGGGACAAGCAGCCCGCCGGCATCGCGCACGTTTCTGTGGTGCGGTGCATGTTTCTGTGGTGCGGTGCATGTTTCTGTGGTGCTGTGTGAGTTTCTGTGGTGCTGTGCTTTTATCCTAATGGACAGACACTGTTTCTATATATAACTAACAACTCGGCATGATGAAGTTTGGCTCACCCTCTCTGTGGCTACGAGCTGATCATTGTGCTAATGCCCAAAGTGTGCGCGTGCACACGCTCGCAAGGGTTAAAACCTAAAAGCTCAAATTTAATCTGCAGCCTTTTTGTACTCACTTGTCAGAGGATTTCATTTTTTTTTTATAAAAGCCTGCAGCCTTTAGCTGCTTTTCATTTAATTTTTTTTAGCAAACATGCACAAAAAAATTGTATTTACATGTAAAAATAAAGGCACATTAAATGGATTTAGCAAAGACCACAGAAACTACTTAAAATACAGCATTTAATGTAAATTTAATCTGCATAAAACCACAGTGTTGCCGAATGAATCAGCACAAATTTGAGTGTAGAAAGAAGTAAAATATCAGCAGATTGCACGTTTATTTCCAAGATAAAATACAGAGTGGAGGCAGTCAGGTCCATAAGTATTTGGACAGTAGCTTGGGGGGCTTGTGCGTTGCAGTGAAACCATCACAGTGTGCTTTTAGTGTAGTATGTGTAGCTTTAATTTATCCATCCATCCATCCAGCAGCTCAAGCAAAGCCACCCAGACCTCTCGATCCACACACACACCTCTCCCAGCTCCTCCGCGGGAACCCCGAGGCGTTCCAAAGCCAGCTGCGAGACATAGTCCCTCCAGTGTGTCCTGGGTCTTCCCCGGGGCTTCCTCCCGATGGGATGTGCCCGGAACACCTCTCCAGCGAGGCGTCCAGGGGGCATCTGGAAAAGATGTCCGAGCCATCGCAACTGGCTCATTTCGACGTGGAGGAGCAGTGGCTCGACTCCGAGCTCCTCCCGAGTGACCAAGCTCCTCACTCTATCTCTAAGGGAGCGCCCAGCCACCCTGCGGAGGAAACTCATCTCGGCTGCTTGTACTCACGATCTTCTTTCGGTCATGAGCCAAATCTCATGACCATAGGTGAGGGTCAGAACGTAGATCAATCGGTAAATCGAGAGCTTTGCCCTCTGCTCAGCTCTCTCTTCACCACGATGGTCCGATACAGCGACCGCATCACTACAGATGCTGCACCGATCCGTCTGTCGATCTCACGCTCCATCTGTCCCTCACTCGTGAACAAGACCCCGAGATACTTAAACTCCTCCACTTGAGGCAAGGACACTCCACTGACCCGAAGAGGGCAAAGCACCTTTTTCCGGTCGAGAACCATGGCCTCGGATTTGGAGGTGCTGATTTTCATCCCGGACGCTTCACACTCGGCTGCAAACCGCCCCAGTGCATGCTGAAGGTCCTGATTTGACGAAGCCAAGAGAACCATATCGTCCACAAACAGCAGTGATGAGAGCCTTGGCACCAAGAAGCTTTCTAACCACCTTGGTGACTTCGGCCTGGGTGATGGATGAGTCTGCCTCTGAGTCCCCAGTCTCTGCTTCCTCTTCAGAAGATCTGACCAATGGATTGAGGAGATCCTCGAAGTATTCCTTCCACCGCCCGACAACATCCCCAGTCAGGTTTTTTTTTTAATTCCTTAAATTAAAGCCAAAAAACACTAGTGTTTTAACCATTTAGTAATTAGAGCCATTTTTATACACAATCCCTCTCTTTCAGAGTGCATAAGTAATTGGACAACAGCCAGCTTTCATTTGTCAAGTCAGGGGATGGATACATAAACATTTACAAGTCAATGAATATATCTTACAGTTTGTGTCAATCAGTCATAACGGCGAAACAAACAACCAACAGTAAAGTACTGTACAGTAAGAATGATTTTCAGAGAAGACCATGTATCAAATCTAGGCTTGTCACCCATGTTCCTTCTGGCAAACTGGAGCTGAAATTTCACATCTTCTTTTTAAGAAAATCCTTGCACAGTTTCTAAAACTGCCTGTTTGCATTTCCTAATGATTGTTGCCTATAATCCTCTGGGGTGCCTTTGTGGCTTCCCTCACTTGTCTTCTTTTTGCAAGGTCAGTCAGTTTTTGCGAACTGCCTACTTCAGATGGATTTGGCACATAGTAGCACGCTGTTTGTATTAATGATTGATGGAAATTAAGTCCAAGATGCTATCCTTGATCCATCCCCTGAACTGAAAGAAATCTGGCTGTAAAAGTGATTTGTTTTCAAAGCAAGTTTGTCCAGTTACTTATGGCCACTGAAAATTGAGGGGGTGGCTGTGTCAATTGTGCTTGTGCTCAGAGGCAGAATTACGAAACGTGCCCCTGTCCAAATACTTATGCAACTGACTCTGCATCTCCATTTTGCATTTCCCCCATCTTAGAAACAAAACTGCAGGCTGCTTGTATTTCAAAGATTGTTTCTGTACTTGTTTGTCACTGTCCAAATACTTATGGACCCAACTGTGGTTGGGTCTCTTCTGCATGATTTATAGTGATGTTGCAGTCGGAGACACTGAGCGCAAATCTGAATCTTTGCATTTTCACTCTCTCTTGCCTTCACTTTGTGCGCAGGTTGTCCGTGCATGTTTGTTTTTGTGTGTCTGCGCACGCACAGGTGTGTCTGCGCACGGGATTGGAGTCTAAGTAACAGTGTTAAGGGATCAGATCAGAGAGCTTAGCCCTCCTGTCTTGGCGTAATTAATGACAAACGAAGACTCGGATAAAAGCAGAGAGGACAAGGAGCGTCTGTGGAGACGAAAGCAGCAAACACCCGGCACACTGACTGTGTGTAATGACAGGGTGTATTTGTGTCCACCAAGACCGTGCGCACGGTGATGTGAGTCCACAAGCAACAGCAGAAAAAGGGTTGAACTGAGCATATGTGGTTTGTCCAGCAGGGTTCTCTGTAATGTCGGAGTGGATCAGAACAGAACCGCACGGAGACAAAAATGTTGCACATATGCAAAAGTGGCAGTACTTCAGTAACGATTCTTGCTGTGCCGTAGAGGGTATGTTTTCACCAGATTACTCCAAAATGTCCAGGGTTTTTCCTGCATAGACATTACATTAACATTTGCTTGATCACCATAAGCGTTAGCAGAACGCCCCTCTATCAGATTCTGCTGCCAGCTGATGCAGGTAGCAGAATTTATCAGCGTAGCACAAAAGGTCCCAACACCAAGAATAAAATATTCATCACTTCACCCGGAAAGTTTTATTCTGTGATATAGTACATGTTCTTGTAAATCTGACACCGTCCCTCTAGAGAAAAAGGGACACAGATTGTACATCTCCGTAACGTCCTGGGATGCAGAATCTCTCCAGAGATACATGTGGGTTATCAACAAAGTTAAAACACATCTCCTGACACAAAGACAGACTTTTATCTTCTTTAAACAATGTTTGAAGCTTGGATTCAGCCCATCTGTCATGAAGCAGCACTTTGTATCAACTCTCTAGCACATATAGCTCATGGAATCAAAGGGACAGCTCGCCATGATGCAGTATTTTCATTGATGATAAAAATGAAAGCTGGCCAAAAAAAAAAGTCATAGAGCAGCTGATTAAATATGACTACCATAATTTCCTGACAACCACAGTTTCAATGAAGATGGAACATTGTGTGAAATGTAAATAAAAACAGAATACGATTTGCAAATCCTCTTCAACCTATATTCAATTAAATACACCACAAAGTCAAGATATTTAATGTTCAAACTGATATTTTGTTGTGTTTGTGCGAATATTTGCTCATTTTGAAATGATGTCTGCAACACATTTCAGAAAAGTTGGGACGGGGTCACAAAAGACTGGGAAAGTTGATGAATGCTCAAAGAACACCTGTTTGGAAACAGGTGAGTGTAATGATTAGGTATAAAAGGAGCATCCCCAAAAGGCTCAGCTGTTCACAAGCAAAGGTGGGGCGAGGATCACAACTTTGTGAACAACTGCTTGAAAAAAATAGTCCAACAGTTTAAGAACAATGTTGCTCAACATTCAGTTGCAAGGAATTTAGGGATTCCATCATCTACAGTTCATAATATAATCAGAAGACTGACAAAATGGAGAACTTTCTACACGTAAGTGGCAAGGCCAAAAACCAACATTGAATGCCCGTGACCTTCGATCCCTCAGGCAGCACTGCATTAAAAACCAACATTGTGTACATATTTAATTAAAAGTTACAAAATCTTTCTATTTTGTCTAACATCTTTCTGTGTAAATATCTCATGTTACAATGTGGAGACCCGCGGCTTATAGACAAATGCAGCCTATTTATGTACAATTTCTTTTTTTCTTTTTAAAATTGGTGGGTGTGGCTAATATTCAGGTGCGCTCTATAGTCCGGAAATTCCGGTATATGAAACTGTGTGTTGTTTAATGGAAGCATTGATACTTGTCATGCTAATGCAGTCTTTGACATCTGCTGGTCACATAATTTGTAGCACAATACTATCATTTTATGATAGAGTAATTTCTTTTGGCTTCTACGGCAAGTAATAGTCTCATCATTATTGATTAGATATATGGAGAATAACTCCAAGTTAACTACCACATTGTTTAACTGTTGTAGTTTTTTAACTCTATTAATAAAATTGTTTTGCGATAATTTCTCAATGTTTTGTTTTTCCTCTTTTTGCTGTTATGTTTATTTTTTTATATATATATGATAGATAGATATACTGTGAGGTGGGATGGATTATCTCAGCAAAGGAGAAGTGCTCACTATCACAGATTTAGACTGGTTTGTGAACAATATTTGAGAGAAATGGTGATATTGTGTATGTGGAAAAAGTTTTAGATCTTTGAGTCCATCTCATACAAAATGGGAGCAAAACCAAAAGTGTTGCATTTATATTTTTGTTGAGTGTAGATAGATAATCATCATTTTTCAGAGGGAAGTTTGATTAATAATTTGAGGCATTTGTCTTCTTTTGGGACCAAGCATGCCATTTAAACATCAATTTGGACTTTGGTAAATTGTAATTAATTTTTTATCGTTTTATAGCTCAAACAATCATTCAGTTTAATCATTAAATTTAGTCATCACAGAGGCTCATTTGATTGAATAATTATGTAAATAAAAATCTTAATGATGCTTTATGAGTAATGGAAGGTGAACATCATGTTATTCGGATTAATGATGCAAAGGCAATCGTTATTCGCAGAAGTCAAAAGAGAAATGATCAAACTCTGCATCGTGACATATGAAGATGAAAGAAACATAAAATGAGATTTGTTTTTGCAGCAGGATGGTTTAATTGTCACTCCTGAGGAATCGCTGACTAACTTGATGTATTGTCACAGAAAAACCAATCGCATCCAAATGCAAAGGTGGAGAATCACTCCAGCTCTGAACAGTAATGACTGTTCGTCAATGAAGAAGACAAAGCTTCGTGGCAGAACATCCATTAGTGCGTCTGCAGCTCCACAGATCACACACTTAGAGGAACGGCTGCTTTTGATTCTGCGTGGCAAACTGGAAGCATCAGATGTGTCTGCAACCGGCCGTGTCTAAATCCGGCTGGATGCCCGATACTGATCTGAAGCGCTCCTGGAGCCCAGAGTGCGTCCAGGGTCAGGGTGTGACCAGAGCGTGAGGGGAGTACAGAGCAGACGGGACGTGTGAGAGACAGAAATATGATTACAGGTGACCCAAAGCCACTGATCTTTGGATACGACTTCAAATTGGCTGCACATACAAATCACGTTGTCGTCGGTATAATGGTCAGCGGTTAGCACTGGCGTTTAAGTTTAGTTAAAGCAGATGTTGTGTATTCATCAGCGGTATTACATCTGCCAAGGATGTTTTTGTTGCCATTTGTTTGGCAGCCAGATGTGTCTAAAGGACATGAACAGCTTTCAATTAAAGTGTTTGTATGGAGGTAAACCTTCACTCAGTCAGTTGTTGATTATGGATCTTACCTTTGATCTTTGCACTTTGATGCTGATTCTTTTCACCACGATTATGTTGCTCCTGTAATCGTGATTCTGATTTGTTCAGCGATCAGGATCTACCCCGTGTTTCGGATTCCTTTGATTAGGATCAAAGGAGTATTTAATCTCTGATCCTTTATTTTGATTCTGTTATCAGAATTGTGATCAAAGGTCAGGATCGACATTTTGATTCTGACTTCCTTGATCCCGCCTTTACTCTATGATCTCTGATTCTGTAGTCAGGATTTTGATTTGTTCATCAATCAAGATTGAAGATCAGGATCTCCCGCTTGATTAAAATTCCCTTGATCCTGAGCTTGTCTTTAATCTCTGAGCCTGACTCTTTTGATCTTGTAATAAACATTCTGATGAGTTCAGCAATCAGGATCAAAACTAAGGATCTGCCCCTTGGTTTTGATTCCTTTGGTCCTGATCTCTCTTGCTCTTTGATGCTGATTATTTTTGTCCAGATTATTTTTCTCTTGTAATCAGGATTCTGATTTGATTCTCTTTGTCCTGCTTAAGGGGATCACAATCATGTCTTGATCTTTAATCTCTGATCCTGATTCTTTTGATTCAGTAATCAGGATTCTGATTTGTGATTCCTTTGATCCCGCTGCGGCTCTTTGATCCCTGATCCTGTAATCAAGTTTCTGATTTGTTAAGCAATTAGATCAAAGGTAAGGATCTGTCCCTGATTCCTTTAATCCTGACAGTGAAATCCTACAGTATAGTCCTTGGTAATGTTCATAGATTAAAAATCCAGATCGAAGATCATTAATCAAATTAGTTAGGATCAAAGCTGAGTGATCATGCTCAAAGGCCGGTGATCAGGGTCAAAGGTCTGGATGAAAACTCAGCAATTAGGTTCAAATCTAATATTAAATTTGAGCAATCCAGATCAAAATTCAGTGGTCAGAATCAAAGGTCAGGAATGAAATATGAGCCTTCAGGAACAAAAATCAGCATTAGGATCACTGGTCAGCAACCACAAACAAAATGAGCCATTAGGATCAAATCCCAGCAATCAGGCTCTAAGAATGTTACTGATCAAAGGAATATTCGTCTCACAATGAAAAAGATTGAAATAAAAATAAAATGTCAACATCGACAGAGGATCGACTGGACCACTGTGGATTTTGTACTTCTAGTTTTAATTAAGTTTCACTGCAGGTATTAAAAGATAAAGTCAACTTTTTTTTTTTTTGTAATCTTTGTAAGATGTCTGAGGCAAAAACATGACGAGATGGAAATACTGACGAAAGAACTGAGAGGGTCTGAAGACGAATACAAGTGTCTGATTGAAGTAAGTGACGTATCTGTCCCTCTGCTCTTAAGACGGGCAGCAAGATGAGGCTGCAACAGCTGCAAGACAGGATTTAACATCTGGCACCACCTATTTTCACACACACACACACACACACACACAGATTTTCTTTTCTGACCTGGGGATTACTGGAATAGGAGCTGAGATGAGGATCGAGGAGATATGCAGATTATTGGCATTGTTGCCTCTGAGGGACGTCACTGATAGTTTGGGAGCGTCACAGGGACAACAGACACATGAAGAGGAGCATGAACACTTAACTCACTCCTCGCATTTCTGCGTGCGTGTGTGTGTGTGTGTTGAGTGTAATTGGAAACCAGAAGATGTCATTGTTCTGCTCACTGAAACGTGAACTGTCTCTTTAGCTTTGGGTCTGACCCTCAGTCACTTCACTCTCTCTTTTTTTAAAGGGGTCATATTACTCACCTTTTCAGCAAATTTGTAAAGGTCTTAAAAACAGGTAATGAGTCGTGTAGTCAAAAATACCACAGAGTTGATGTGGTCTGTCTCCAGCCAGAACCTGTAGGCATCAACCACCTCTGCTTACAGCTGGGTAGTTTCTGCATCTGGTGATGTAGAAATGTGTGACTTTTGTGGTGCTTTAACATTAAACATTTACCACATTTAACTTTAAAAAGAAAATGCAGAAAGAAAGAAATACGAGGTCTATTAGAAAAGTATCCGACCTTATTATTTTTTTCAAAAACCATATGGATTTGAATCACATGTGATTGCGTCAGACAAGCTTGAACCTTCGTGCGCATGTGTGAGTTTTTTCACGCCTGTCATTCGTCATTCGCCTGTGAGCAGGCTTTGAGTGAGGAGTGGTCCACCCCTCTCGTCGTTTTTTTCATTGTTTAGGAATGGCTCAGAGACTGCCGCTTTGCTTGATCAAAATTTTTTCAGAAACTGTGAGGCACATCCAAGTGGACGCCATTCGAGAAATTCAGATGGTTTTTGGTGAAAATTTTATGGGCTTCAAAGAGATTACGGAGTGTTACTGTCGCTTTAAGGAAAGCCCAGAGTGACTGGTGGCGCACCGCGCTCTGAAGCCACCATCGACAGGCTGAGCAACCATTTCATTTCTAAACGGATGGCTGTCTGGATCCGTGACCCTCGTGTGCAATTTCTCTGGTTATCACAAGAGCTGGACATCAACCATTTTCCGGCAGATTTTACTTTTAACAAGAGATTTTGTCATGGAAAGCCGAGCGGAGGCTTCGCGCGTCACGATGGATTCGCTACTGGGACGAGACAAAACCACCTCTGTTTTGGTCTCACAGGACGGCTTTGAGATGGCGTTCAGACAGCTGTCGGTGGTTTTTCCATCGAGTGATTATCGGAGAAATTGTGGATGTGCCTGGACATGCCATGTCATCACATCAGCACTTTATCATCAGCACAGTAATCCCCAGGTCAGAGACGTGGACATCAGCACTTTTTCGGCACAATGAGACAGACGTGCGGAGGAATTCTGCGCGTCGCGGCGGTGCCGCATGGCGCAAAGCAACGCCATAATGAAGCCTCACAGGACATGTTCTGGCATGTCCAGGCACATCCAGATAACCAGAGAAATTGCACACGATGGTCACGGATCCATACAGCCATCTGTTTAAAATGAAATGGTCGCTCAGCTTTTCGATGGTGGCTTCGGAGCGCGGCACACCACCAGTCGCTCTGGGCCATCCTTAAAGCGACAGTAACACTCCATAATCTCTTTGAAGCCCATAAAATTTTCACCAAAAACCATCTGAATTTCTTGAATGGTGTTCACTTGGATGTGCCTCACAGTTTCTGAAAAAATTTTGATCAAGCAAAGCGGCAGTCTCCACTCCTCACTCAAAGCCCGCTCACAGACTAATGACGCAACCGACAGGCGTGGAAAAACTCACGCATGCGCATGAAGGTTCAAGCTTGGCTGTCGCAATCACATGTGATTCAAATCCATATGGATTTTGAAAAAAATAATAAGGTCGGATACTTTTCTAATATACCTCGTATGTGCACAATATGACCTCTTTATGAAGGTACAACCCCAATGAAGTTGGGACGTTGTGTAAAATGTAAATAAAAACAGAATACAATGATTTGAAAATCCTCTTCAAAAAAATCGTTTTAAATGTCTTTAAACATTTACAGAAATAATTTTCAAAGTCTTGACATAAATGCTGATTCTAGTTGCCATGGTGTCCGGGATGTGTTCACTGTCATTACCCAGCATTCCCTTCTGTTACTCAGATCAAAGTGCGCTCGATGAGATGAACGTAGGAATGAAACATATCGACAGCGCGCAGTTAGCGCGGCGGCAGATAATCCATAACCTCAGTCAACCACACATTCGCGACACTCCGCCGCTTCTTCATACTCAGATACTGGAATACACACACACACACACACTCTCACACTCTATTGACATCTGACCTTTACAGGAAGCAGCGCCCAGATCAACTGACCAGAAGCTGCTGTCAGTCAAGGATTACCTCCCCTCCCTCCACCTTCTGCGTCCCTCCAGCTTTACCCTCTCTGCTTTCAGATGCTCGATATTCATTAAACGGTCAGTTAGCGCACGTGAGGAACGAGTGCACGGGTACATTTTCCCGCACAAAAACACAAAACATCAACAAAGAAGAACTCTAAGGGAGAAATGAGTGTGGAAAGAGCAAAGCTTGAGGGGGAGTGTGTTTGTGAGTGAAGACGAGCAATCGTGGGGGGATGACAGATTTGCTTATCAAACAAAATAAAATACAGTGTGCTGCTCAGAGTGGTGTCATGGTGGTAAACACAGCTTTGATAATGATCTCACACTGAGCCCAGTGTGTCTCCATGAAAACAGCCACCACGCTGTGCACAGTGCGGCGTGTGCATGTGGGCGAGCGTGGGATTCACTGTGGCCTATGTCTCTATTTATATCTGCGGCAAAAAAAAAGATATGCTCCCTTGCATGTGTGCGCGTGCGTTTTTTTGTACCGCAGAGTCGACTTCTCTTTTCTTGTCACGTCGGCCGGCATCATATTAGATGTTTAATATTTAATATATGAAATATATATCTGTCTTCCAGGGAGACGGGGGGGAGCAGAAAGTGAAAGTTAGCCGTGCGTGATAAAACAGTGCGGCTGTCTAAAATGTATAAACAATCAGAAACTTGAATCAAAATGCAGTGACAGTGAATCATTCAAGAGCATACAAATGCAAAGTGCATTTACGCAACACTGGCTTCCAAAAAGGTATATGTTTAAAAATATATATTTAACTCTGCAGACTGTCAATTGTCTCAAACTCAGTTATGTTTAGGGGCATTTTAAAAAGATTTAAGACAGTATAACATGGACATTAAAGGAATCATTAAAATGTTACTAATCAAGCCTCTATGAAAATCACCTTTGAATTCTTTGTTTGCAAGAAATGTTTTTTGTTGTTTTTAATTATTAAGGCACCTTCACAGTGGCACGAATTTGATCCCTGCACTGTGCCCCGCACTTGAGTCTAGTATCTGCACTCTTTTATTACAAAGCCACACTGTTGTAACATGTGCAGAATGTGGCTTGGCACTGTCTTACTGAAATAAGCAGGGACATCCCTGAAAAAGACGTTGCTTGGATGGCAGCATGTGTTGCTCCAAAACCTGGATGTACCTTTCAGCATTGATGGCGCCATCACAGATGTGTAAGTTGCCCATGCCATGGGCACTAACACACCCCCATACCATCACAGATGCTCGCTTTTGAACTTTGCGCTGGTAACAGTCTGGATGGTCTTTTTCCTCTTTTGGCCAGAGGACACAACGTCCATGATTTCCAAAAACAATTTGAAATGTGGACTCATCAGACCACAGCACACTTTCCCACTTTGCGTCTGTCCATTTCAAATGAGCTCGGGCCCAGAGAAGGTGGCGGCATTTCTGGATGTTGTTGATGTATGGCTTTGCATGGTAGAGTTTTAACTTGCACTTGTAGATGTAGCGACGAACTGTGTTAACTGACAGTGGTGTTCCTGAGCCCACGCAGTAGGATCCTTTATACAATTATGTTGGTTTTTAATGCAGTGCCGCCTGAGGGATCGAAGGTTACAGGCATTCAGTGTTGGTTTTCGGCCTTGCCGCTTACGTGTAGAAAGTTCTCCAGATTCTCTGAATCTTCTGATTATATTATGGACTGTAGATGATGGAATCCCTAAATTCCTTGCAATTGGATGTTGAGAAACATTGTTCTTAAACTGTTGGACTATTTTTTCATGCAGTTGTTCACAAAGTGGTGATCCTTGCCCCATCTTTGCTTGTGAACGGCTGAGCCTTTTGGGAATGCTCCTTTTATACCCAGTCATGACACTCACCTTTTTCCAAACAGGTGTTCTTTGAGCATTCATCAACTTTCCCAGTCTTTTGTTGCCCCGTCCCAACTTTTCTGAAACGTGTTGCAGGCATCCATTTCAAAATGAGCAAATATTTGCACAAAAACAACAAAGTCTATCAGTTTGAACATTACATGTCTTCTCTTTGTGGTGTATTCAATTGAACATAGGTTGAAGGGGATTTGCAAATCATTGTATTCTGTTTTTATTTACATTTGACACAACGTCCCAACTTCATTGGAATTGGGGTTGTAATATATATATTGTAATGGATTGGTAAAATAGTTGCATTTTCATCCCTTCTTATGAGTTAGATAATGTATCTGTAAAATAATGTTTATTATAGATGTAACATCTCGTCGTAATCATTCTGATGCTCTGCGCGCAATGACACGTATTGACAAGCAGTGTTTTTGAATAGGTTGCGCAATGTTCACAAAATTAATGCGTGCCAGAAGTTTTGAACATTTCAAAATTTCCTTTGCGCACTGGCACATTGCCGCGCAAAGTTTACAACAGTTTAGGGCATGTTTACTCATTGGCATGCCAGATTGCGTGCCAGTGTGGGGATGAAATTAGTGCAAGTGTCAAGGTGCCTTTAGCTGAGGAAATATTCCACTGCCATCAATGGGGCAACTGTTCAGGAGTTCAGAATCCATTGTAGGGTCTTAGTGCCATATAAAGCTAAAATAACAAGGACCCACTTTTTAAATACTTGACAAGTTAGTGGTACGAATAATTTTCTGATACACTGTAGCAGTTTCAGCCAACCCTGTATTAGATCACCTCTCTGACTTTCTGATTGGCTGGTAAATGTTGGACTTTTTGCCAGCATAGACATCGTAAACTTGTTCTTAGCTGTTTATTGTCAAAGAGACAAATCCCAAGACAGTTTTTGTCATGGGAAAAAAAAAAGAAGAACATGGGACCTGTGCGACTAAGGGCAAGTTAGGTTGCACACTTTAAACTTACGGTGATGAATACAGCAGAGTTATCAACCAACTCTCAAGCAGACATGAAATATTGTGACAGAGTGGGATGTTGGAAGCTTGTTAAACAAAGTAGGTGTAAGTTACCTGTGCTCCAGGTCAGTCCTAGAGTAAACAAACCAGCGAAGTCACGTACATCAAATTATAATGTAATTTTCCTGCTCCAGATGTAGTTAGCCCACATAGTGCCTTCTGTGTTGAAAGCGGTTACTGCAATATAAATTTTATCTGATTAGGTCTGTCTGTGCAATCCGATCCTCAACTCTGACAAATACAGCTGTTGCAGTTAATTCACTGCATTTTCATGTATATGTCCAGTTTTGCACATCAACAGTATGTGTGTGTTTTGAAATGCAGCTTAATGCTATTCAGGGAGTGAAGATTTTCACCTGTAACAGCACTCACTAAAGCACAGATGTGCGCCAAACCACACCGCCAAATCCACATCAAAATCTGTAACAAATTCCTTTTCAGTCAGATGAACAGCACATAATTTATGTATTTTGAAGTAATTACTGCAAAAACAAGTAATTAATGTTCAGCAATGAGGCTAAAGACTTCATCTCAATAGTCTGTATTTACAGGGGAAGCTGAGATGCAGGTAAATTAAATGCTAAACCAGCAGCATCAGCGATGTGGTGAGCATGGCTTTCTGTGCAGCAGAGTGTTTTGACAGCTTAAATAGACCGTCAGTTTGCAGGAGTGCACTGGGCGTGTGTTGCAGAGTGCAGTGTGGAGTATGTCATACTGTTTGTGAATGAGTTCATGGCCTGAACGAGCTTGCAGGCTCCATTTGTTCACAGAAAATCAGCTGTGCAGCACACAGATCTTTGAGAAAATGATCCAAAACACCAGCGCCTGCAATACAAAAGAAAGTGACAGTTTATCAGATTGTCACCATATCACCTTTGCAACACACAAAGTTTATAACACTTCTAACAGTACTGAGTTGTATTGATGCCGCAGTCACATATGTAACTCTGCATGTATCACAGCATTCGTTAATGATTTATATTTTGTACAGTTTTATTCCACGTATTATTAGAAGCTCAACAAGCTCATCAGGAGAGCTGGCTCTGTACTGGGGGTTGAGCAGTGTCTGTGGTGGAGGTGTGAGAGAGGAGGATGCTGAGGAAACTGCTCCGCATTCTGGACAACATCTCTCACCCCCTGCATGCCACACTGACGTCCTGTCAGATCACCTCCAGCCATAGACTGAGACCACCGAGGTGCTCCACAGAATACCTGTGGCAGTCAGACTGTATAATTCCTCCCCCTTCTGCAGGATGAATACACAACGAACAAAGCTATTCAGTTATGCAGTTATTCGGAGTAAACGTGTTGTGGTTATTGTAAAAACAAGAAAACATTGCTTACTGTTTCTGTACTTGAAATCATTTCCATCAGGATAAATAATGTTTATTTTATCTTATTTTATCTTTTGTGTTACAGTAGTGCAGCAGCCTCTATCCATTCTCACCTGCAACAAAATGCTCTGTAGCATTTTAGAAAAGCAGGTGAAATATTCAATAATAAAAAAAAATCCAACAATCTGCTTGTGTCACTGCTGCACGCCATGATGTCCTTTTCTTACTTTAGGCTGCTGTGGGTGACTTTTTGTTTCCATGCATGGGGATTGTTGTTTATCAAATTTCTGACACCCAACTATGAAAAATACTTGCATAGAGTCTAATAAATCCATGATAAAATAGTCTCTCTACTTACTCATTTGGTGCATCCATTTAAAAATGCTTTAATGGACACTGCCATTGGTACTGACTGCTGACACAGCAGCCCAGTGTGTATTATCAGACGTGTCCAGCAGATATCCAAATTTCAACCCAAAGGAATCCCTTTGTTTCTGCTTCAATTTTTTTCTTTTTTTCCGTTTCAGTATGATTGGAGAGCGACTGATTTTCTTTAGCTCCATGCAGTTTATCCTGGTGTCTTATTGATGCATTTTAACCCACATGGATCAAAATCAGAAACTGTTTCCAGAGAAGGCAAATCTTGATCATATGAGATTATGAAGGAACAAAATCTGTTTTCTGACTTAAATTGAGAAAAAAAAAAAATCAAAAGGGACTCCACCTTAATTATTTTGGTAAATAATGCACAATGCCAAATATTATATGGCTCATTATAAACTTTTGTTCTTTTTGTCCCTCCATTATAACTTCACTAGCATGTTGCCCATATGGGATCCAAGGGCTCGAGATTGAGTAGTGTTTATAAAATAGGTAGCTGACAGTTTTGTGGTAAGGGTGGTAAAAAATTAAGCAAAGCTTGTATAATGAGTTGAAATGGTGTGTGAGTCCAGAATTTTTTTTAGAACCTTAGCCCTCAACAATTTTTAGAAGAACTCGACCCTTTTATTTCCTGTTAATTACATAATTTTTTTAATGTTAATTTACTGTCTTCATGAATTTATAAATGTTTTAGGTGTACATAATATAATTTACAATTATATTATAATTGTACAATAATAACATAATTTTACAATGAAATTATATTACAATTATATTATGTACTTACATTGAACTTACTAAATGAAATCACACATGCACGCTTTTAATATAAAGATGATTTACCACCCAGTGCTAGAATGCCATGCATTGCAGCATAATGTCCATTGTTTACTAGTTAGATAAAATGACTAAATTCCACTATCAACTTTCCCTTTTTGCAGCGTTAATCCTTGACCCAAAATACATAAACATACCAATGGCAAATGTCAGCTCTCCCTGGTTTCTGTGTGATCAAAGCCATATGCACGTGCGTATGGCACGTGCATATGGCCAAGTATTATAATACAGCCAAGTATTATAATACTTGGCTGTATTATAATAGCCAAGTGGCTATTATAATAGCCACTTGGCTGTTATAATAGAGATCCTGATTTATTTACTTGGTCATCTAATGCATTGTTTTCTAGTGTTTTATTAACTCAATTTATCAATAGAGAAAACAATGTGTTCTTAATACTAACTTGAGCCTTACTGTTGATTCCGGGTAACACTCTAGAAAATTGCTGCACATCAAACAAATATTTAACATGCAGGGAGTCATTTATGCATTCCTCGCCCCACACATGAAATTCCACACACGCAATCGTACACATGAATGCACAGTGAGTCATTATTTTGCAGCGCCCCCCCCCACAACTAATAACAGGCACACGACCTAGTTATTCATTCAAACACACCAATGCTCAGTTACTCATATTCTTCTGATCATGGCCTCAGACAGTGGACTCATCTCTGTGCTTGTTCTGTTAGACCTCAGTGCTGCTTTTGATACTGTTGACCATAAAATTTTATTACAGAGATTAGAGCATGCCATAGGTATTAAAGGCACTGCGCTGCAGTGGTTTGAATCATATTTGTCTAATAGATTACAATTTGTTCATGTAAATGGGGAATCTTCTTCACAGACTAAGGTTAATTATGGAGTTCCACAAGGTTCTGTGCTAGGACCAATTTTATTCACTTTATACATGCTTCCCTTAGGCAGTATTATTAGACGGTATTGCTTAAATTTTCATTGTTACGCAGATGATACCCAGCTTTATCTATCCATGAAGCCAGAGGACACACACCAATTAGCTAAACTGCAGGATTGTCTTACAGACATAAAGACATGGATGACCTCTAATTTCCTGCTTTTAAACTCAGATAAAACTGAAGTTATTGTACTTGGCCCCATAAATCTTAGAAACATGGTGTCTAACCAGATCCTTACTCTGGATGGCATTACCCTGACCTCTAGTAATACTGTGAGAAATCTTGGAGTCATTTTTGATCAGGATATGTCATTCAAAGCGCATATTAAACAAATATGTAGGACTGCTTTTTTGCATTTACGCAATATCTCTAAAATCAGAAAGGTCTTGTCTCAGAGTGATGCTGAAAAACTAATTCATGCATTTATTTCCTCTAGGCTGGACTATTGTAATTCATTATTATCAGGTTGTCCTAAAAGTTCCGTGAAAAGCCTTCAGTTAATTCAAAATGCTGCAGCTAGAGTACTAACGGGGACTAGAAGGAGAGAGCATATCTCACCCATATTGGCCTCTCTTCATTGGCTTCCTGTTAATTCTAGAATACAATTTAAAATTCTTCTTCTTACTTATAAGGTTTTGAATAATCAGGTCCCATCTTATCTTAGGGACCTCGTAGTACCATATCACCCCAATAGAGCGCTTCGCTCTCAGACTGCAGGCTTACTTGTAGTTCCTAGGGTTTGTAAGAGTAGAATGGGAGGCAGAGCCTTCAGCTTTCAGGCTCCTCTCCTGTGGAACCAGCTCCCAATTCGGATCAGGGAGACAGACACCCTCTCTACTTTTAAGATTAGGCTTAAAACTTTCCTTTTTGCTAAAGCTTATAGTTAGGGCTGGATCGGGTGACCCTGAACCATCCCTTAGTTATGCTGCCATAGACGTAGACTGCTGGGGGGTTCCCATGATGCACTGTTTCTTTCTCTTTTTGCTCTGTATGCACCACTCTGCATTTAATCATTAGTGATTGATCTCTGCTCCCCTCCACAGCATGTCTTTTTCCTGGTTCTCTCCCTCAGCCCCAACCAGTCCCAGCAGAAGACTGCCCCTCCCTGAGCCTGGTTCTGCTGGAGGTTTCTTCCTGTTAAAAGGGAGTTTTTCCTTCCCACTGTAGCCAAGTGCTTGCTCACAGGCGGTCGTTTTGACCGTTGGGGTTTTACGTAATTATTGTATGGCCTTGCCTTACAATATAAAGCGCCTTGGGGCAACTGTTTGTTGTGATTTGGCGCTATATAAAAAATTGATTGATTGAATTGATTGATTCTTATGACAAAAGGTGCTGTGCTTCACGTGCATATGTACATACACACAGAGTTGTGAAGTACGCTAATATTCCAACTGTGTGTATGTGCACACGCGGGTGTGCACCTACAAACCTACAAGGCTGTGTGTTCTCCTGTTATGTTTGAAGGACAGAACAGATCGAGTTGGCTTCCTGCTCAGTGGAGAGTCGACAAGACGGGAGGAGGTGAGGAGACGCAGCAGCAGGCCTGGTTGTTTGTTTATTGCTGGAAACAAAGTGCTTTTAAATGATTTACTTGTTCACGCATTTAAGGAGGTTACCTCATTAAAGTGCAGCCAGACTGCTGGATCTGCAGACCGACGCACATGCACACGTGTATTTTCATTCCTACGTGCACAAGCTGACTTTGAGTATACACACACATATTTGCAAGTACACACACACACACACACACACACACACACATGCATGCACAAACAGTGGAGGAAAAAGTGGGTCAAATTAAGCAGGTCAGTCTCACGAAATATGCAGCATATAAGGGTCTCTTATTAAATGTCAACACACACACATATGCATAGTGCATTAGGACACCAACACACACATCTTACATCCACATTACTGTAACGTTCATAGTTATTAGTGTGTGTCTACACTATCTTAGACTATGCATCATGATTTTCATGTGTGCAACCTTTTTTTTTATTTGCACATGTGCATTGAATACTTCAGATAACTGCACTGATTCACATGCATCTCTGCAGTTGGTGAAAGTGCCATATTGAACACATTATTTTTAATGACAAGACATTTCAAAAAATTGGCTTTTTATGTAAAAATTATGCCCTTTTGAAATAACTCTAAAAGCGTCCATCTGTCTCTGTGCTCAGCATAAGTCCAGTCCTATTACTGCCACAGTCTTCAAATTCACAGGGAACATTCTTAGGACACAGATCTTGGACAACTTCAAAGATGACTAACCTTGACAGATTATAAGAGGTATTTTAAGAGGTTAACAAGTCAGTGTTTCAGTCTGTTAAATTTTGTTTTTGAGTGGCAGGGGTGACAGCCAATCAGAGTAGAGCTGCACCGTGACATCAGTGACTGGCCTCTCTAAAATCGCTTCACTTTCTGTGTTTGTAGGTCTTTCTCATATATTATGTAAAAGCTAGCAAGAAATCAACACTTCTAAAACTGAAAATGCAGTTTTTGGAACCTAATAACACCTCTGAACGTATTTACAAGACATTTTGCAGATGTTAGCATGTTGACATCACAGGCTGGTAGCTAGCTGCATAACTGTTTCATTTGTGTTTAAATATATGCACTTTGTCATATATTATGTAAAATAAAGTGTAAATAAACACTTCTAAAACTGAAAACGCTGTTTTTGTCAGCTGATAACACCATCTTGGAGTCATTTACAAGACATTTTGCGGCATTAGCTTGCACACTAGTTGTCTAGCAACAGTGCAACACAGGGAGAAGACACAGGAAAATATCAGGCGGTTCGGTCACAGCTCTCTCATCTCATCGCCCGAATCATATTTACACTTTAGGAGAGATGCATCTATAGTGTATTTAAAATATGTTTGTTAAACTTCAAATTATGTGTTTAAAAAAATGGGCTTCCGCTATACTGCAGCAAGTTTTATTTGCATTAACACATAAAAGTATTTCGGCAATCATTGTCTTGCTGAAGGACGCATCGGACACACAGATGTGTTCGATGATTAATCTCTTAACCTTTTGTTTTCTGAATAACCTTACCGGAGGAGTCATGGCCACAAAAACAGCAACAGGGGCACAGAGTCATTGTCAGAGTCTGGCATTGCAACTTCAAAGTCACAGCGCCTCCCGTGGATTACAAGCTGACTGTTGGCTTTCAGTGAATGTAACTTGGTCGTTTAAATCCTAATCTTACTTTGACTTATGTGTATTTTGTGTATTGTAGATAAGCTCTCTGTAGTTTTCAATTATCCTTGGCAAATTTCCCATCAGGGATTTTGGTGGCAACGGTATGATTAATACCACAGGAATGAAGGAATTTGCTTTGAGTTTTTCTAACTTCATAATAATATTCTCAAGTACATCCTTCTATCAGCAGAATGCCATAAAACACACACACACACACACACACACACATACAGACAAACAGCTACTTTAATGATGATTGTTGAAGAGGTAAGAATCCATAAAATGTTGGTGTTCCAGGAAAATTTTATCACTTTCATTAAAACCCGAACATTCGTGCTTTATGGTGTCATAGACAAACCGACCTTTCCTGAGCCTGTAGTTGATGTACTGGGATTGGCTCCAGCCCTTCTAGGAACGGATAAGTGATATAAAAATGAATGGATACATGTTCAGAGAATGTGGCTCAGGTATTACAGTATTTTGGGGCTTTTTTTTCATAAATGAAACGTTCAGTATATCAGTCTCTGAGAACTCTGGGTTAAAATGTCCTTGACAAAGCCATGGAACCCCAAATTGTTCCACACCCCGACCTGCTAAAAATTCGAGAAGGTTATCACGAGGGGCAGTTTAAGGAAACTGGCAATACTCCAATGAGAGGTTCACCTTTGTCTGTTTGACAAAAGTTACAGCAGGGAAAATAAGTATTGAACATGTCAGTATTTTTCTCAGTAAATATATTTCTAAAAGTGCTATTGACATGAAATTTTCACCAGATGTTGGTAACAACCCAAGTAATCCACACATACAAAGAACTCGAACCAGTGCTGTCCATAAATTATGTGTAATAATGTGAAATGACACAGAGAAAAAGTATTGAGCACCTGAAGAAAGGGAGGCGCAAAAGGCATGGAAAGCAAAGACAACAGCCGAACTCTATCAGTAATTAGAAAGCAGTCCTGCCCCTTGTCAGTGCAAATTAGAGAGAGAGAGAGAGAGAGAGACATCTCATGAAGGTTAAAAGCAAAGAGCTCTATCAAGATCTCCATAACATTATTGTTGCAAAACATACGGATGGCATTGGTTAAAGAAGGATTTCTGAATGTTCCAGTGAGCACTGTTGGGGACATAATCCGGAAGTGGAAAGAACATCATTTTACCATAAACGGGCCATGGCCAGGTGCCCCTCACAAGCTTTATGACAGAGTAGTGAAAATAATTATCAGAAGAGTTGTCCAAGAACAAAGGGCGCCATGTGAGAGCTTCAGAAAGACCTGGGATTAAACAGGCACAATTGTTTCAAAGAAAACAATAAGTAATACACTCAACTGCCATGGCCTGTATACAAACCTGTGAAATACTGGGAGTCTGGTCAATTGAGACCAAAATTTAACTCTTTGTATTATGGACATTTGACCATGGAGGTCAAATGTTGCTGCACATCAGCCCAAAAACACCATAGCAACAGTGAAGTTTGGAGGTGGAAACATCATCATGGTGCGGGGCTGTTTTCAGCATTCAGCACTAGCACAACTCATATCATTAAAGGAAGGTTGAACGGAAAACTGTACCGAGACATTTTTGATAAAAATCTGTTGTCATCTGCCAGGATGATGAAGATGAAAAGAGGATGGACATTTCAGCAAGACTATGATTTCAAACACACAGCCAAGGTTTCAGAGAATGATAGTAAAGCTGTTAGAATGGCCCAGTCAAAAATCATTGAAAAGAACTAAAGACTAGAGTTCATAGAAGAGTTCCACGGAACCTACAAGGTTTGAAGACTGTCGAACCTGAGCAATGCATGCGACTAGTTTCTCCATGCAGGAGCCATCTTGAAGGCTTTTGTATGAAGTATTAAATCAATTTCAGTAAGTGTGTTCATTACTTTTTCTCTCTGTCATTCCATTTTATTACACATAACTTTATTTCTGTACTTATTTGTTTTGGTTTCTTTGCATCTATGGATTATTTGGATTGTTTCCAACAGCTAGTGAAAATTTCAATGTCAATAGCACTTTTAGAAATAAATTGAGAAAAATGGTGATGTGTTCAATACATATTTTACCCCCTGTACATTGATGTAAGCTCAGATCAGTCGATGCCTAGGTCAGGTCTGTGAGCATGTGACAATGATGCGTTGCTACATCCACCACACTGTGGAAACACGCCAGTGGATTGCAACCACCCAAGCACACAACCGGTCCATCCCCACCTGTTCAAAGCAACTGTCTGTCTGCCACACCCATTTAAAACATGATCATCTCCTTGGCCTTTTTCAGTTGGTGGCATCCACAGCACTGAGCCACCTGTGAAGGATCATGCATCGAGAAACACACCACATGGCCAAAATCTCACAACTGATGTTCTCTCACTAGGCAAGCGATATGCCTCATCTGAGTCTCTGAAAGTGACCATTCAGTTGACACAGTCATTCCAGTGGGACTCAAGGATCCAACGAAGAGACCTAGTACCAAACACATCTAGGCATTGCCTTGGTTCACTGGTTTGCGCAGAAATCTCAAAAACCATACAATAAGACAGGAAGCTCCCTGATCCTAAGGACTTGGACCTTTGTTATACTGCACAGGTACAGTATCTTCATCACCAAACACCTATGTCCAGGGACCACCATAAGGTCTTCCTGGATGCCTCACAACGGGTCCTCACATTCTGAGGATCCACTGCTGAGATAAACGAATCTCTCTACAAGCCTGTGGGAACCAACAGAATTAATACAGAAGCACGATATTTGGAACTCTGAATTTTAGTTTTGACTCCTGCAGTTTATGTGGCACAAGCATGTGGTAACAGCTGGATTATGCCTCTCTACAGAAATGATCTACAAATCCAGTCAGTCATGCAAATCGTGATACTTGTATTAATAAATAAATACATTCTAATACACAGGAAGTGATCTGGCCAAAAAATCCCTAAGATATCTCTTTGGCAGTGGGGTGCACAGCTAACCAAAAAATTAGTTTCGATAACCATTAATCCGCTAACTGAAAAGTTATCTTTTATAACGCTAAACTGATAAACTGATTTGATCGGAAGTTACAGATAACCGATAACTTTTAGTATTGATTTGGACACGGCCACATCAGATTACACTGTTGGCTTCTGATAATCAGTTACACTGTAAGCACTGCAGGGGCTGCTGGGTAAATTCAAAGATCAAGTCATTCCCAGAATCACAAACACAAAAAGAATGCACAAAAAAAATAAATGAATAAAAAATAAAACCACAAACACTGTCATCATCTTTCAAAAGCAGTGAAACACAGTATTAGAAGTCACAGTTTATCTCAGTATTAGATACATCATCATTTACGAACTAAAAGCTAGTGCTTTTTCACACGCTTTGAACCCTGCAGCTTAAACAAGTGAAATACATCCATTAATACATTGATTGGCAGAGTAAAAGACATAGTAAATTCTTACATGTTAGTTTCAGTGGGATTCATTAAATTCTGAGGAAAAATAATTCACATAAAGCATCCTGATTATCCAAAACGGTGTCTAAATGGTGAAGAAAAGTCCCTCTGTAACACAGCTGCACTGTGAGATCATCTCTGTCCCACCTAGTCTTGGCGACAAAACTATCCCATCAGCCACAAAGAAATAAAATAAAATAATGTTAAAATTAGTCAGTTTTGCTTCTGTGTAGAGTGGACGGTAACACTGTAACATCCAAAGTGAACCTGAACTACACTACCCACAATGCTCCCTGCATCAACTGGCCAATCACGTCTTGCACTTAATGATGACATCATCAGCAAATGGCAGCCAGTCTGCCACAAACACACAACAAACAGGGACTAAAATATTTGATTTTAGGATTTAGAAACGTTTTTGACCGTTAAACTTTGCTCACTTTACCAGCAAAAAAAGTTAGTGGACTGAAAGTTATCGGAACTAAATTTATCGGAAGATAATTGGTCCACTGATGGTTTTAAAAGTTACTTGAAAACCTAATCCGCTAACAAAAACATTAGCTTCGATCATTAGCAGTTAACGGATTAGCTGAACTGTGCCCACCACTGCTCTTTGGCAATCGTGTCGGCCTCACTTAAACTTCAATACTCAACAATTCAGTTGTATGCACACTTCTGGTGATGCTTGCATTGCCGCACAGCTACACACATACGTACATATGTACAGCAACACCGAAGCCAACGCTTTGCCAAGAGGCGGCGAAGTACCACAGTATAACCGTAGCTAACTCTGTACAAGGATGCCTTTCAGTATGGGCTAATTCCAGTGTTTGTGCGCATCTGTTTGAACCATACATGGAAAATATACACTCGAACAGTAAGGTCCTTTGAGATCCTGTACCTAGCTGAGAAATGCAATGTGTAGCACTGCCAGCATAAGCACTCAGATCCTTTTTTATTTTATTTTTTTAATCCAGGAAACAACGACAGGCTGCATCTTGTCACTCAGAGAGGGTTAAATAAATCTCAGCGCGCTCTGGACTGTGAGGATTAATGACAGGAATATTTCATGCTGACGTCCGCTCTGCAAATACACAAGCAGAGAGTTGGATGCCAAAAGTAAGGGAGGGCTCGGGAGGATGACTGAGGATAAGGAGAGCAGGGGAGGAGGATGCAAGGAGTAGGAGGAAATTGAGGGAAAGTTGAAGGCAGAGGTGTCCCACAGGTGCGTGTTTACTGCACTGTGAGGCCGTTACACCGATGAAGGCGAGCATTGACTTTGAGGATTCCAGTCGGGTTCTT